>NC_134698.1:19977809-20277809 GCF_050947455.1 Rhinoderma darwinii
AGAATATATCACTATGTATATGTCAGGGGGTTGAGGAGCAATGTTCTGCAGATCTCTAGAGAGTTTAGTGGTGTAATAATATGCAGACTATATCACTATGTATCTGTCAGGAGGTAGAGGAGCAATGTTCTGCAGATCTCTAGAGAAGTCAGTGGTGTAATAATCTGCAGAATATATCACTATGTATCTGTCAGGGGGTAGAGGAGCAATGTTCTGCAGATCTCTAGAGAGGTTAGTGGTGTAATAATCTGCAGAATATATCACTATCTATCTGTCAGGAGGTAGAGGAGCAATGTTCTGCAGATCTCTAGAGAGGTCAGTGGTGTAATAATCTGCAGAATATATCACTATGTATCTGTCAGGAGGTAGAGGAGCAATGTTCTGCAGATCTCTAGAGAGGTCAGTGGTGTAATAATCTGCAGAATATAAAACTATTTACCTGTCAGGAGGTAGAGGAGCAATGTTCTGCAGATCTCCAGAGAGGTCAGTGGTGTAATAATCTGCAGAATATATCAGTATGTATCTGTCAGGAGGAAGAGGAGCAATGTTCTGCAGATCTCTAGAGAGGTCAGTGGTATAATAATCTGCAGAATATATCACTATGTATCTGTCAGGGGGTTGAGGAGCAATGTTCTGCAGATCTCTAGAGAGTTTAGTGGTGTAATATTCTGCAGACTATATCACTATGTATCTGTCAGGAGGTAGAGGAGCAATGTTCTGCAGATCTCTAGAGAAGTCAGTGGTGTAATAATCTGCAGAATATATCACTATGTATCTGTCAGGGGGTAGAGGAGCAATGTTCTGCAGATCTCTAGAGTGGTTAGTGGTGTAATAATCTGCAGAATATATCACTATGTATCTGTCAGGAGGTAGAGGAGCAATGTTCTGCAGATCTCTAGAGAGGTCAGTGGTGTAATAATCTGCAGAATATATCACTATGTATCTGTCAGGAGGTAGAGGAGCAATGTTCTGCAGATCTCTAGAGAGGTCAGTGGTTTAATAATCTGCAGAATATATCACTATGTATCTGTCAGGGGTAGAGGAGCAATGTCCTGCAGATCTCTAGAGAGGTTAGTGGTGTAATAATCTGCAGAATATATCACTATGTATCTGTCAGGAGGAAGAGGAGCAATGTTCTGCAGATCTCTAGAGAGGTCAGTGGTGTAATAATCTGCAGAATATATCACTATGTTTGTCAGGAGGTAGAGGAGCAATGTTCTGCAGATCTCCGGAGAGGTCAGTGGTGTAATAATCTGCAGAATATATCACTATGTATCTGTCAGGAGTTAGAGGAGCAATGTTCTGCAGATCTCTAGAGAGGTCAGTGGTATAATAATCTGCAGAATATATCACTATGTATCTGTCAGGAGGAAGAGGAGCAATGTTCTGCAGATCTCTAGAGAGGTCAGTGGTTTAATAATCTGCAGAATATATCACTATGTATCTGTCAGGGGTAGAGGAGCAATGTCCTGCAGATCTCTAGAGAAGTCAGTGGTGTAATAATCTGCAGAATATATCACTATGTATCTGTCAGGAGGTAGAGGAGCAATGTTCTGCAGATCTCCGGAGAGGTCAGTGGTGTAATAATCTGCAGAATATATCACTATGTATCTGTCAGGAGTTAGAGGAGCGATGTTCTGCAGATCTCTAGAGAGGTCAGTGGTGTAATAATTTGCAGGATATATCACTATGTTTCTGTCAGGAGGTAGAGGAGCAATGTTCTGCAGATCTCTAGAGAAGTCAGTGGTGTAATAATCTGCAGAATATATCACTATGTATCTGTCAGGGGTAGAGGAGCAATGTCCTGCAGATCTCTAGAGAAGTCAGTGGTGTAATAATCTGCAGAATATATCACTATGTATCTGTCAGGAGGTAGAGGAGCAATGTTCTGCAGATCTCTAGAGAAGTCAGTTGGGCAATAATCTGCAGAATATATCACTATGTACTGTCAGGATGTAGAGAGGAGAGAGCAATGTTCTGCAGATCTCTATTTCAGTGGGAGGCAGATGCTTCTTTTTACCGCTAGCTGATTTTTTCAACTAGCGGGCAAAAGAAGCGCCCTGCCCGGTCTGAAGTGAATGGGAGTAGGAATCTTTTGGTTGACGGCAGGAATAATTCTGCGGCCGATTTTGCAGCGGGACCCACCAAGCAAAATCCACCGTGTGAACATGGTCTTAGTGACCCCTTTGCGGTGCAACTTACTCGGCGGCAGCGGCAGTAAAATGGAAGAAACTAGACACCAAAAATAAAAAGTTAGGCCCGCTGTGTTTTACCATAGATAAGTTAGGCCCCCTGTGTTTTACCATAGATAAGTTAGGCCGCTTGTGTTTTACCATAGATAAGTTAGGCCCCTGTGTTTTACCATAGATAAGTTAGGCCCCCTGTGTTTTACTATAGATAAGTTAGGTCCCCTGTGTTTTACCATAGATAAGTTAGGTCCCCTGTGTTTTACCGTAGATAAGTTAAGCCCCCTGTGTTTTTCCATAGATAAGTTAGGCCCCCTGTGTTTTACCATAGATAAGTTAGGCCCCCTGTGTTTTACCATAGATAAGTTAGGTCCCTGTGTTTTACCATAGATAAGTTAGGTCCCCTGTGTTTTACCGTAGATAAGTTAAGCCCCCTGTGTTTTACCATAGATAAGTTAGGCCCCCTGTGTTTTACCATAGATAAGTTAGGCCCCCTGTGTTTTACCATAGATAAGTTAGGCCCCCTGTGTTTTACCATAGATAAGTTAGGTCCCCTGTGTTTTACCATAGATAAGTTAGGCCCCCTGTGTTTTACCATAGATAAGTTAGGCCCCTGTGTTTTACCATAGATTAGTTAGGCCCCCTGTGTTTTACCATAGATAAGTTAGGCCCCCTGTGTTTTACCATAGATAAGTTAGGCCCCCTGTGTTTTACCATAGATAAGTTAGGCCCCTGTGTTTTACCATAGATAAGTTAAGCCCCTGTGTTTTACCATAGATAAGTTAGGCCCCCTGTGTTTTACCATAGATAAGTTAGGCCCCTGTGTTTTACCATAGATAAGTTAGGCACCCTGTGTTTTACCATAGATAAGTTAGGCCCCTGTGTTTTACCATAGATAAGTTAGGCCCCCTGTGTTTTACCATAGATAAGTTAGGCCCCCTGTGTTTTACCATAGATAAGTTAGGTCCCCTGTGTCTTACCATAGATAAGTTAGGCCCCCTGTGTTTTACCATAGATAAGTTAGGCCCCCTGTGTTTTACCATAGATTAGTTAGGCCCCTGTGTTTTACCATAGATAAGTTAGGCCCCTGTGTTTTACCATAGATAAGTTAGGCCCCCTTTGCACCAATAAAAAGAAAAGTCACCTTACCCTGATGGGCCCTGTAACAGATTTTTAGTCTCTAAATGACGGAATAATGAAACACAAAGTATATTAGAAAGTTGCAGAAATGCTTACTGTATACTGAATAAACTTTAACCCCTTAAGTACACGGCCAATTTGAGATTTTCATTTTAGCCTTTTCCTTCCTGCCTTCCAAAAGCCATAACTTTTTTTATATTTTTTCGTCGACGCAGCCTTATGAGGGCTTGTGTTTTGCGGGACAAGTTGTAGTTTTTCATGGCGCCATTTATTCTACAGCATAATATACTGGGAAGCTGAATCAAAAATTATTTGTGATGTGAAATAGGCAAAAAAACAGCAATTACGCCATTTTTTGGTGGGTTTTGTTTTAACGGCGATTACGGCGATACCACATTGTTATGTTTTGTTTTATGTTTTACCACTTTTAGAAAAAATAAAACTATTTGCCTAAGGGCAGATACAGACGGACGTTGCGTTTTTGCGCGCGCAAACAACGCAGCGTTTTGCGCGCGCAAACAACGCAGCGTTTTGCGCGCGCAAAAAACATTTGACATTTGCTGCGTGTGTCATCCGTGTATGATGCGCGGCTGCGTGATTTTCGCGCAGCCGCCATCATAGAGATGAGGCTAGTCGACGCCCGTCACTGTCCAAGGTGCTGAAAGAGCTAACTGATCGGCAGTAACTCTTTCAGCACCCTCGACAGTGAATGTCGAACACAATATACAGCAACCTGTTAAAAAAAAAAAAAGTTCGTACTTACCGAGATCTGCCCTCCCGGCCGTTGCCTTGGTGACGCGTCCTTGGTGACGCGCCTCTCTTGACATCGGGCCCCACCTCCCTGGATGACGCGGCAGTCCATGTGTCCGCTTCAGCCTGTGCTTGGCCTGTGATTGGCTGCAGCTGTCACTTGGACTGAATTGTCATCCCGGGAGGTCAGACTGGAGGAAGAAGCCGGGAGTTATCGGTAAGTCAGAACTTCGTTTTTTTTTACAGGTTCATGTTTTTTGGGATCGGTAGTCACTGTCCATGGTGCTGAAACAGTTTAACTCTTTCAGCACCCTGGACAGTGACTATGTCCTGACGTCGCGTACCGGACATTTTTTTGCCGGGTTCGGCCAAAACGAGTTCGGCCGAACCCGGTGAAGTTCGGTTCGCTTGTCCGGGTTCGCTCATCTCAAAGACACTCCGTTTGGATGTTCGGAAACAAAAAAGCACGTGGTGCTTTTCTGTTTACATTCATCCTTTTGACAGCTGGTGCGCTGTTTCAGTCGGTTCGCACGGAAGTGCTTCCGTGCAACCTGCGTGGTTTTCACGCACCCATTGACTCATGGGTGCGTGATGCGCGAAATACGCAGAGTTATTGAACCTGTCGCGTTTTGTACGCAGCGAACAAACGCTGCGCAAAAAGCACGGACTGTCTGTACTGCCCCATAGACTTGTATTGGTCGATGCGTGGCGCGTGAAAACCACGCGGCCCGCACGGACCGAATACACGCTCGTGTGAATCCCCCCTAAGAAAAATAATGTTTTGTGTCACCTTATTCTGAGAGCCATAACTTTTTTTTATTTTTCCGTCACTATACCGGTGTGAGGGCTTACATTTTGCGGGGCGAGCTGTAGTTTTCACCGATACCATTTTGGGGTACAAGCGACTTTTTGATCACTTTTTATTCTATTTGTTTGGAGCGCTAAGGTGACCAAAAAACAGCAATTTACTTTTTTTTTTTGTAAACTCGTTTTATTGAAGAATCGTAGTACAAATGCAATCATGCCATGCACATAATACAGAAAATAAGGCAGAGATGTGTGTGAGACATAACACACCAACATTTCAAATAAAGGAGAAATACAGACATGTATTCAGACATTTAACATGTATCCAAAGGCAAAAAACAAAACAAATCAAGACACTATTTTATGAATTATATACTGTAGATCCACAACCCAGTAGCTTCAATTGTGTGTCAATGACCGGCGGAGGTCATTATACCTGTGTGGGGTATACTGAGTCACCGCAGAGTCACACCAGGCTTCCCATATCTTATAGAATTTATCAATGCATCCTCTCTGTCTATACATTATCCTCTCATACGGAATGATAGAATTCACAAGTGATTTCCATTTAGCCGTAGTGGGAGGAGGAATATTTTCAAATAATGAGGCCAATGTTCATCCTGTAGCATACCAAACAAACAAACTTGTGGACTAACTGGGACTGGTATATGCAGAATTCCAGTAGCTGCCCCAACTACCTCTTCCCAAAAAGAGGAAATAAATGGACATGCCCAGATCATGTGCCAAAAGTCTGACCTAGGGTACCGGCACCTGTGACATTCCGTGCTCGGGTATCTACCCATTTTGTGTAATCTAACAGGAGTAAGGTAACTTTGATGGATTATGGATATTTGTATCATCCTATTGTTAGCGGCTGGAGACACAAATAGTGGAGAGGATAGGATCTCGTCCCAATCCCCTTCTGTAAGGTCAGGTATCTGTGTAGTCCATTTGTCTTTTACCTGCAGGGGTGTTCTGGCTAATTTGGTCGATATGAGAGATGTGTATATGGCAGATATCAAACCTCTGGTGCCTTTGGATCTAAAAATTCCTATCAGAGGAAATTGCGAGAATGCCGTGTCAGAGGAAGGGTACTGGGCCCCGAGAGCATGGCACAATTGTAGGTATCTGTAAAAGGCAGTCCTAGGTATTGCAAAGCCAGACTGCAGTTGTGTAAACGATTTAAGAATATTATCCTCATACATATCCCCAACAGTGCATACCCCGTGCTGAATCCAAAAGGAGGGAGACAAAGCATCTGACATCTGGGAGAGGAGTGGGTTAAACCATAACGGCATATCAGTTTGTACATCAGAGTACCCATAAATGCTTTTCGCAGCCATCCACACCTGAGACGCCACCCTATGAATGGGCAATACATTTTGAATTGCATTCAGGGACCCCTCTAATACTGGCCAGAGAGTGGTCATTTGCAGATGAAACGCCAGATGATGTTCCCTATTTGGCAAGGTCATGTTGGCGACCCAAACTTTCAAATATCTTAATTGCCCCGCCAAATAATAGAGGTAGAGATCTGGCAAGGCTGCTCCTCCTAATGTTTTGGGACGCTGCAAAGTAGTGAGACTGAGCTTAGATCGATTGGAACCCCAAATAAATGCTGGAAATAAGGCATGTATCTGCTTGAAAAATGTTTTAAACACTGGTGTCGCTGCGTGTTCGAGGACATAAAGACATTTGGGAAGAACGACCATTTTAATTAAGTTTATTCTGCCAGTCACTGCTAGGGGAAGAGCGCTCCAGATCCTAAACTTAACCTTTACGTATTCCAGTAGCAACAATATATTAGTGGAATGATCATCCCCATGATACAGATTGATAATAATACCTAGGTATTTAAATGAGGAAACCACCCGTAAGCCATGTATGGAGTCTGGCCATCCCACCCCCTGTAAGGGCATAAAAAAAGACTTAGTCCAGTTGATATGGAGTCCAGCGAATCTCCCAAATATCTCCAGAGTAGTAATCGCCTGGGGTAATGTCACAATTGGCTGGGACGTAAAAAGAACCATGTCGTCTGCAAATAAGCCAATTCTATCCTCCCTGCCCCCCAAACAAATCCCTTTGTACGCAGGGTGTTGTCGTATACGTATAGATAATGGTTCAATAGCAAGAGCGAAAAGCAATGGGGAGAGCACGGACATCCCTGCCTAGTACCTCTCTGTAAACTGAAATATGGGGATAGTTCACCATTCACCAGAATTTGTGCCCTCAGCGCCTTGTATAGGAGCGAAATCCATCAAAGGAACTGTGGACCAAACCCAAACCTCTCCAAAGTCTACAGCAGGTATACCTATTCAATGGAATCAAAGGCTTTCGCAGCGTCCAGAGACGCCATTGCCCAATCAGCCTTTATAGCACCCCCTATCTGAGCAAGAATCTGCACCCTCCGGATGTTATCGGAGGTAGACTTCCCTGGCATAAAGCCGGACTGGTCATCATGAATAACTTGGGAAATGACTTTATTAAGTCTGTTTGCCAGAATTTTAGTAAGTAGTTTGTAGTCATTTTTTAATAACGATATCGGACGATAGGAGCCACATTCCATAGGGTCTTTATCGGGTTTTAACAGGACAATAATAGTGGCATCATACATGCTATCTGGTAATTGCCACACACCAAGGGCATAAGAAAACATAGCGCATAGTGAGGGAATGAGATGGTCTGAGTATTTGTGGTATACCTCTATAGCAGGGGTCTCAAACTCGGCCAGGTAAGTGGGCCGCATATAGAATAAATGGGAAGTTGACGGGCCGCATTACTTTCAAATTTGATACAATACAAAATTATTGTTAATCAATTAGTTATTTGAACTACTATAACACTATATTACTAGAATAATAATAATACATTACTATAATAGCGCTAGGTTTAAAATTTGAGATATTTCTCCACGTGCTTATTTCAACAATCCAGCTTTCCAGTTTAAGTGTCGCTAAATGCAGTCCGGCGACTCAGTTAGCACACATGTCAAGATTGGGCAGCCCCTTTTTAGATAGTGCCGCAGTGCCCTCTGTAGATGCTGCCGCAGTGCCCTCTTTGGATGCTGCCGCAGTGCCCTCTTTGGATGCTGCCGCAGTGCCCTCTGTGGATGCTGCCGCAGTGCCCTCTGTGGATGCAGCCGCAGTGCCCTCTGTGGATAATGCCACAGTGCCCTCTGTAGATAAGGCCACAGTGCCCTCTGTAGATAAGGCCACAGTGCCCTCTGTAGATAAGGCCACAGTGCCCTCTGTAGATAAGGCCACAGTGCCCTCTGTAGATAAGGCCACAGAGCCTTCTGTAGATAAGGCCACAGTGCCCTCTGTAGATAAGGCCACAGTGCCCTCTGTAGATAAGGCCACAGTGCCCTCTGTAGATAAGGCCACAGTGCCCTATGTAGATAAGGCCACAGTGCCCTCTGTAGATAAGGCCACAGTGCCCTCTGTAGATAAGGCCACAGTGCCCTCTGTAGATAATGCAACACACCCCTAGATAATGCCAGTGTCCTCTTCAGATACTGCCACACACCCACTTGTAGATAATGCCACAGTGCCCTCTGTAGAGGCTGCCACAGTGCCCTCGGTAGAGGCTACCCCAGTGCCCTCTGTAGAGGCTGCCCCAGTGCCCTCTGTAGAGGCTGCCCCAGTGCCCTCTGTAGAGGCTGTCCCAGTGCCCTCTGTAGAGGCTGCCCCAGTGCCCTCTGTAGAGGCTGCCCCAGTGCCCTCTGTAGAGGCTGCCCCAGTGCCCTCTGTAGAGGCTGTCCCAGTGCCCTCTGTAGAGGCTGCCCCAGTGCCCTCTGTAGAGGCTGCCCCAGTGCCCTCTGTAGAGGCTGCCCCAGTGCCCTCTGTAGAGGCTGCCCCAGTGCCCTCTGTAGAGGCTGCCCCAGTGATGTCAGGGGCTTGCCCAGAGCTGGAGTCCCGGAGCAGAGCCGCTTCTGGCACTCTGCCTGGGATTCCAGCTCTGCTCCTGACATCACTGTCCATATATGGACAGAGATGTCAGGGGCAACCCCAGAGCTGGAGTCCCAGGCAGAGCGCTAGTAGGCTCTTCCTGGGACTCCAGCTGTGCTCCTGACATCACTGGGACTCCTGCTCTGGGGAAGCCCCTGACATCATTGTCGATGTATGGACAGCGATGTCAGAGGCTCCCCCAGAGTCCCGGAGCAGAGCCGATAATAGCGCTCTGCCCGGGACTCCGCTCTGGGGAAGACCCTGACACACTGTCCATATATGGGCAGCGACGTCAGGGAATTCCACAGAGTCCCGGAGCAGAGCCTGTACTAGCGCTCTGCCCGGGACTCCGGCTCTGGGGAAGCCCCAGACATCGCTGTTCATATGTGGACAGCGATGTCAGGGAATTCCATAGAGTCCCGGAGCAGAGCCGACACCAGCGCTCTGCTCGGGACTCCGGCTCTGGGGAAGCCCCAGACATAGCTGTTCATATGTGGACAGCGATGTCAGGGAATTCCACAGAGTCCAGGAACAGAGCCGACACCAGCGCTCTGCTCCGCTCTCGGCAAGACCCTGACACACTGTCCATATATGGGCAGCGATGTCAGGGAATTCCACAGAGTCCCGGAGCAGAGCCTGTACTAGCGCTCTGCCGGGGACTCCGGCTCTGGGGAAGCCCCAGACATCGCTGTTCATATGTGGACAGCGATGTCAGGGAATTCCAGAGTCTCGGAGCAGAGCCGATACTAGCGGCTCTGTGTCCCGCGGGCCGCAGATGACAGCCCCAGGGGCCGCGGGCCGCGTGCTTGAGACCCCTGCTCTATACCCGATGCTTTCCATTTTGACATACCTTTCAAGGATTCCCGTATCTTCTCCTCAGTCACATCAGCTTCCAGGGCTGCTCTACCTTCTACACTCAGTGTTGGGAACGAAATACCATCCATATAGTACTGAAACTCAGACATATCATAACTGGATTGAAAGGTATATAGCTCCCTGTAAAACTGCACAAATGCCTCGGCTATTCCTTGGGAGTCCATCAAACAATCCCCAGAGCTACTGTGAATTTTGAGAATACCCGGGCTTTTAGAGTTTTGATGGATTAAGTGGGCCAAGAGTTTGCTGGACTGGTTACCCAACTCAAAATACGATTGCTTCGCAAAAATATCTTCCTATTTGCCTTTTCCTGTAGCAGTAATAGGTATTTCCGCCCCATTTGCAGCCATAAATCTTTATTTATGTCAGTGGGATCAGCAGTGTATTTACCCTCTAGAGCTGCGCATTGCTTCTCCAACTCTGAGTCAATTCTGGAAGAGTCCTTTTTTAAATAGGAAATAGTGGACCGGAGACACCCTCTAAGATAGGCCTTCACAGTATCCCATGCAATGCTGGAATTTTCAAATGTGCTATTTTCTATATTAAATACCTCCATGAGCGGCCGCACTGCCGACTGCAGGGAATAAGGGGAGGCCGCCATGACAGGATAGGAGGGAACAGGTGAGGAAGGGGTTAAGGTTGAGTAGCAGGGAGTGAAGGGGAGTGGTTTGGAAGGGAGGAGGGAGGGGGTGGGAGTCTCAGGCTTCCCGCTGTTTTCCTCAGTGCGAGGGAGACAGCGGGAGGTAACACAGCAACAGGAGGAGCAGCAGCAGCGTTGTAGTGTTATATTTACTTACCTGCTCGTTGGAGATGGCATCTTTCAGTGAGCTTGTGGAGCGACTCCGGGCGGCAGTTGATCAGCAGGATGTCGGATGGTTCGAGGAGCAGGTGACGAGACTTGTGGGGCTGACTGTGCCCCAGGCAGCTGGGCCCCGGCGCTCTCATCGCGCAGTGTCCAGGGAGGGGGGTGGGGCGGCTTCTTCCCTGTCGTCCCCTGTAGTGCTGGACTTAAATTTAGGCAGCCCTCTGCTGCTCAGCCCTCTGGCTAGTGGAGGGATCATGTCCGATGTCTGTTCACCTGAGGTCGTGCCTGCTCGCAGGTCACGGCGTGCCAGACCCCCAGGGAGACTTAGCCCTGACGAAATCCCGCGGGTACGGCGCCGCAGGGGAAGCCCCTTCAGGGTCGGTGCAGGCCGGTCTCCAGGGAGAGCTGCATCCCCTCGGTGGTCCCGGCCTGGCAGAAATCCCCAGCTGCGGCGGTGCTTGGCGGCTAGGGGGGGGGGGTTGGCTCCTGGCTTCCCAAATACCCCCCCTCCATCTGGTGTGGTGCAAGATGCGGGGATGTCGGCAGCCCCGCCTGGTGAGGTGCCAATCAGGGGGCTGGCTGCTTCGAGGTCTGAGTCCGGAAGAATGGCGAGTCCGGTGGGCCGTGGAGTGCGGTCTGAGCTCTGAATACCGCATAACGGGCAGCAGGCGTCTGGCCCTATCAGTATCAGGGCTAGTATGGAGGCCGGCCCTTCGGGACAGTCTGGTCAGGGATCTCCGTGCTTGCATTGTGGGTGCGGGCAGCGGTCGCAGACAGCGGGTGACTTAGAAGAAGGAGACGATGTTGAGCATCGGCGTGTTCAAGTTCGTCCGGCTAGCGGGATCACAGCGCCTGAGCAGCCAGGTGGGTGTTTTTCTTCTTTCTCTTCTCCTAATACGCGCATGTTGGGGGGTGCAGGGGATGCGGCGGGTTCTACGGCTGTTGACGGGTCTTCCGGAGGAGGTGGTAGCGGTCTTGATGACTTAGTGGGATGCTTGCGCGAGCTGGTCAACAGATTAGATAGGTCGCAGGCCCCGGTATCGGCGGGGGTGTCCGCGGTTGCGGTTTGGACGGCGCCGCCGTTGGTAGGGCAGCCTCAATATAGGGTGCAAGTGCGGGGGCGGTGGCTGTGTCGGTGCAGACAGACGGGGCTCAAGAGGGTGACAGGGTGCGGTTGGATGATAGAGCAAGAGGTGAGGTTTATGTCTGTTTTGAGGGCCCGTTGAGGGCGCATTTGAAACAGAAAGTTCAGGAGCGCATTTGGAAGGACGAGTATGTGGAGATATTTTCTCTCCTTCCATTGGCAAAATTTAATTTGGATAAAGGGAAGAGGGATGAGAGTAAGAAGGAAGAGGAGGAACGTCTGCGTTATCGGCTCATTCCGCAAACATTTGTGAATTGGCTGCGGGCCTTCGCGATCTTGGCTAGTGTTGGGGAAAAGGCGCCGGAAAATTGTTCCGCGATTTTTTCTTATATGGATGCTATCGGTGAGGCGCATCGTGCGTATGGCGGTATGGCTTGGCTGCGTTATGATGAGCAATTTCGGCAGCGGAAGGCGGTGCGGCCCAGCATTAGATGGGATCAGAAAAATATCGCATTGTGGTTGAGGGTGACTGCTCCGGTTAAGCCGGGACAGTCCTTTCCAGGGAGCGGAGGGTCTGTAGGGCAGGTCGGTTAGTCCAGTCAAGGTTCCGGTTCAAAACTCGGTTTCTGCTGGCAGTTTAACGACGGCCAGTGTAAATTTGGGGCAGCGTGCAAGTTCAAGCACGTGTGTTCCCATTGCAGCGGGTCATCTCATGGCGCGTCGAAGTGTTTGCGAAAAGGCAAGAAGGGAGGTGGACCAGGGGGTTCAGCTGGTCAAGGGGGTGACGCCGGTGAAGCTGGAAAGGATGGCCCCCTTTCTAAGTAGATATCCGGATAGGGCTGGGGCGCAATTGATTGCGGATCTGTTTAGCATGGGCTTTGTAATTCCTTCTCCTCCTTATGACATTCCAGTGACTCGTCGGAATCTCCGGTTCGCTTATCAGCATGCCGGGGTGGTGACTGAAAAACTTCGTAAAGATGTGGTTTTGGGTCGCATGTCAGGGCCTTTTGTGGAACCACCTGTGTCGGATCTTGTTGTTTCCCCGTTGGGTGTGGTGCCTAAGCGTGAGCCGAACAAGTTTCGGTTGATACATTATCTTTCTTTTCCCCGGGGTGCATCGGTTAATGATGGTATTGATCCGGTGTTGTGTTCGGTGGTGTACGCGTCGTTTGATAAGGCAGTGGCGTTGGTTCGCGAAGCGGGTGCAGGTGCCTTGTTGTCAAAAACTGATATTGAGGCGGCTTTTCGGTTACTGCCGATTCATCCCAAGAGTCAACGGTTGTTGGGTTGTTTTTGGGAGGGGAATTTTTTGTGGATCATTGTTTGCCGATGGGTTGTTCCCTGTCTTGCGCCTATTTTGAGGCATTTAGTTCATTTTTGGAATGGGCAACTCGGGACGTCGCAGGTGTGAATTCAGTTATTCACTACCTTGATGATTTTTTGTGTGTTGGCCCGGGCAGATCGGCGATGTGCGCCAATATTTTGTTTGCGTTGCAGAGAGTCATGAGGGATTTTGGAGTCCCGCTGGCTCCTGACAAAACAGAGGGGCATGTTACGGTTATTCGTTTTTTAGGCATTGAAATCGATTCGGTTTTAATGGAATGCAGGCTTCCGGAGGATAAGTTGGTGGCCCTTCGTTTGGAGGTTCAGGCGTTGTCTCGGCTTAAAAAGGTCACATTACGCAGTCTGCAGTCATTGTTAGGGAAGTTAAACTTTGCGTATGGGATCATGCCCATGGGCAGAGTGTTTAGTAGGCGTTTGGCGGCGGCGACTGCTGGTGTGGTGGCACCGCATCACTTTGTAAGATTGAGAGGGGAGCATCGGGCCGACTTGGAAGTGTGACATCGGTTTTTGGGACAGTACAACGGGCGGTCCCTGTGGATGGCTGGGGCTTTCGATTCCGTGGATCTGGACTTGTTTACAGATGCGGCTGGAGGGGGCGGTTTTGGGGCCTATTGTGGTGGCCAGTGGTGTGCTGGGGGGTGGCCGGTTAGCTGGGTGGAAAACGGTCTGACAAAAAACCTGGCCCTGCTCGAGCTATTTCCTATCGTGGTCGCTGTGACCATTTGGGGGGATAGGCTCAGGGACAAGAAGATTCATTTTCACTGCGATAATCTGGGGGTGGTGTTGGCTATCAATAACATCTCGGCGTCGTCTCCTCCGGTGGTTCAACTGTTGCGGCATTTGGTGCTGGTTTGTTTGTCGTTAAATGCTTGGGTGGTGGCGGTGCATGTGCCGGGGGTTGACAATTGTGTTGCTGATGCCCTTTCTCGCTCACAGTGGGATCGTTTTCGTCAGCTGGCGCCGGGAGCGGAGCAGATTGGCATGGTGTGCCCGGATCATCTTTGGGAGTTGGTTTCTCTGTGGCAGGAGCATTGATTGAGCGATCATTGGCAAGTTCTACGTGGGCAGCATATAGGGCTGGCTGGGCTCAATGGGAGCTTTGGTTGAGAGGTTTGGGCGACGTCCGGTCAGACCGGGACAGGCTGGTGGCCTTTTTGTATTGGTTGGGGGATGTGTATGAGTCAGGTATGTCTGTAGCAAAAGTGAATACGTTTGTGTCCGCTGTGGCGTTTCGTTTGAAATTGCATGGCGAAAAAGATGTGACCAAGGAATTTTTGGCGATTCAAGAATTAAAAGGTATTCGCAGGGGGAGAGGGTCGGTAGATCGGCGGCGGCCAGTTTCTTACCGGATTCTTTGCTTGTTGGGTACGGCGGTGGAGGTGGTTTGTAGTTCGGCCTTTGAAGTCCGATTGTTTCGCTTGGTTTTTTCGTTAGCCTTTTTTTGGGCTTTTAGAGTGGGTGAATTGGTGTCGCCGAGTTGGTTGCGTGCGGGGGGAATAAGTCAAGAGGATGTGGAGTTGTTTGCTGATGCGCAGGTCAAAAACTGAGACGGTGGGTAAGGGGACGCGGATTGTGTTGTTTGCTATCGGGCGTTCGGCGGTGTGTCCGGTACAGTGTATGTCTGCTTTTGGGGTACAGGTGGGGGCAACGGGGGTTCCGTTATTGCGGCATGAAGACAGGTCCTTTTTATCCAGGTTCCAATTTGGGGCAGTGTTTAAGCGCTGTTTGCTGGCAATTGGGTTGAAGTCAGCTGAGTATTCTTCCCATTCGTTTAGAATTGGTGCAGCAACTGAAGCGGTGCGATGGGGTTTGGATGAGTCAGGGGTTAGGCGTATTGGGAGATGGGAGTCTAACCGTTTCCGCACTTATGTTCGGCCTCATTTGCCGTCAGACTGTTAAAAGGTTGCTAGGGGGTATGTTGTGCCTGTGGAAGATAGAGTGCGAATGGGATTTGTAAGATGTGTGTGTTTTCTTTCTTTCGCAGGTTCGCGTCCTTTGCTGGTTTGGATCTTGGGGCACTCCTTTGTGTATTGGGGCGCACTAAGGGCGGAAGTTCGCCCGGATGGTCGACAACTGAGGATTCCGCGGGAGGATGCTGTCCTGCATTGGCTTGGTTTCCGAGGAATGGTTTGGTCCAGGGTGTTACCAGAGTTTCAGGTGTATACGCAGCTAGACCGGGTTCCCGAGATTTTAGTTTTACATGTTGGGGGGAATGACTTGAGTGTGCGCCCTTTTCGTGATTTGGTGAGGGATATTAAGCACAATTTGTTGTGTTTATGGGCGTTACACCCGGGCCTGATTATAGTCTGGTCAGATATTGTGCCCAGAAAGACATGGCGCTTTGCCCGATCCGTGGAGAGGCTCAATCAGGCCAGAATAAAAGTGAATAGGGCGGTGTCGGCATTTGTGGCAAAAAATCGAGGTGTGGTGGTCAGGCACAGGGACCTGGAAGCGGGTGTAGGTTGTTATTGGAGACAGGATGGGGTGCATTTGAATGAGGTGGGGATGGATTTGTGGAGTTTGGCCCTAGCAGACGGGATTGAAAGAGGGGTGTTGGTGTGGAGGAGCTCTTGGGCTTGAGGTGGTCAAGGTCCATGTCGCAGTGGCGGGGGGAGTCCTTGAGGTTGGTCAGTAAAACTGGTGGGGGGGTCGCATCAGGGGTATGCGTCCCCCAAAATATGAAGGCTTCTTAGGGTGTTACCCCTTTGAAGTGCTTTATGGGCAAAGCCATCTGCAAGAAGTGAGCGGTGCCTTCGAGCCGGGTTACGGCTGGAGGTAAAAACAAGTGGTGGTGGCAGATGGCTATCTTTTCTAAGTTGTGGTAACCTCAAGGGCTTCCCCTGGTCATGTTATGGGTGTTATTTATATTGACCCTGTTAAGGGTTTGGTATGTTTATTCTGGAAGAATTCCAATGTTGGGGAATTCTAGGTTATTTAAGGTTTGGTTATAAAATTTCTAATTTTATAAAATTTATAATAAACGGCTGCTGTGGCCATTAAAATCCAACCTTGGTGTCATGTGTTATTATTCTTAAGGGGGTAAGGAATAATTACTGATCACTCGACTCTACATATCCAAGTCAAGTTGTTCAGGGATCCTATCCTGAGGGCCTGTCAGGGTCAACCAAAAGGGGTGTATTTTCCAGCTCCTAGGTAAGGAGGGGCCAGGGAGACTAAAGCTGGTCACCATAGGAGAATGATCAGACGCCGCTCTAGATTTATAAGTGACAGATTCAACCAAAGGTACAATGAGAGAATTTCCCAACATATAGTCTATGCAGGATAGGGAGTTTCTGCCTAGGGAGGAATACACTTTAGTTGTTGGGTGTTTATATCGGTAAAGTTCTGTCCATCCCATCTCAGCAAACAGTAAACCCAGTACAGATATGGCGGGGGGTACATGGTCCTGCCCAGAAGAAGCACTAAACCTATCCAGACTGCAGTTCACAACCATGTTAAAATCTCCCATGCCCAACACTTTAGCAGTCGGATATGTTGCAGCAAAGGTAGCCGCCATATGCAAAATCTGTAAAGATGCTGGTGGAGGAATGTACCCTCACTATCGGTTTTAGTATGGATAGCTTCCCATCTCACTGATTTGTGTACCAAAATGAACACGTCCCTCGAGTACGATGTGTGATATGAGTGGCTAGACCACTGGACCCAGGGCCTAAGAACAGTTTTCATTTTAGCAGGTGTTAAATGCGTCTCCTGGAGGCACAATATATGAGGGTTAACTTTGCGAATATAACCATACAATATTACTCTCTTCTGCGGGCTGCCCATACCCCTCACATTTCACGACATTACAGTTAAAGAAGACATTCATAAAATATACTTCTCACATGTAGGAGAGATCCACAATGCCTGATATACATCAACAATCCCGCCTTTCTCAGAAGCAGCTGATAATTATTCGGTGCATCCCTTATGCGTTTACATTTGTACATGAGTAGTATCATAACTGCCCGCACCCAAGGCACATTCCAACCTAGAACCCAAAAGAACAGATTGTAAATAGTAGAACAATACCGACAATGCATGTAGATGCATGTTACATTGCCGGAGCGTGCCCAAAAACGTGGCATTTAAGTATACGGGGGTAATACCCGCGCCAAACAGCAACTTAGTTAAGCTTCCACCATTAAGGGGACGTGCGGCAGCCTCCTCAGGTATGGCGCCCCACAAATCCAAGGACACAAAAAGTCGCACTAGCCAGGCAGTAGGTCTAACCGATCTCTGTCAGACCCAGTCCAGATCACCATCAGAATGGAATGTTCCCGAAATCCTACGATTAGTCATGGAAGTCCGGTGATTCAGAATAGCCCAACATCATCAGTCATCCTTACACGAAACTCCATCTGTGTTATCAGGCAGAATTAGTTCCGTCGAGGTGGGCGCTTGTTTCTCACCCATTCATCAGCATCCTGCGGGGAGTTGAAAAAAACCGGATCTTTCTCCATCCACAATTCGCAACCTAGCTGGATATGACATGGAGTATGGAATACCCAGATCTCTCAGGCGCCTCTTAACAGCAAGAAATGTCGCACGTCTCTTTTGCAAGTCAGCCGAGGTCAGGGAATATAGAGACTTTTGCCCCATTATAAGTAATTTCCGGTAGCCTGCGTGTCAGGCGTAAAATCGTGTTTTAGCATGCTTCTCCTCCTTTAGAGCGCTGAGGCAGAGGAGGGCGGCCGCCATCTTGCCCCTCACCCCGTGCAAAGCCTTGCAGCTTCTCCGCGGCCGACTGACCTCTGGTGGGGCTCATACTGGCTCCGGTAGTCACCCTCGACCGTCTAGATCGTTTGGACGGTATTTTTAAAGCCTTAGGAAGCCTCAGGATGTCTGCAGGATAACATTGGCGCGGGTTCGCTGCGGAGCTCCTAGAACATGCGACCGCTCTCGCTGCGCGCTAAGCCACGCCCCAGCAATTTGCTTTTTAAATTTTATACATATATATATATATATTTTTTTTTTGTTTACAGCTTTCACCAAGCGAGTTAAATAACGCTATATTATGATAGTTCAGACTTTTATGGACGCGGCGACACTAGTTATGTTAACGTTAATTCTTTTTTTTTAACATTGCTTTATGGAATAAAAATGGGAAAAAGGGGTTTTTGAACTTGAACCATTTTTTTTTTGGAACCTTAAGAAAAACTTTAACTGTTTTTTTTTCTTATTAGTCCCCCTAGAGGACTTGAACCAGCGATCATTGGATCGCTTACATGATATACTGCAATACTAATGTATTGCAGTATATCGCTAAACTGACAGTATCCTTTAAAGCCCTGCAAGAGGCCCCCAGGCTGCCATAACATGCATCATTCTGGCAGGGCTTCAAAGGAGTACAAAGATGGCTGACCAGGGGGCCTTTATTAGGGGGCCTTTAATAATATATATAATACATAGATGTGTGGCAAGCTATGATGCAATTCTGTGTGAACAAGCCAGGTATTATGGGGCAGGTGTTTCACTGATAGATGGTGTCCTTTCTTATCCCTCTTTTCTGACACGCTCTGCTTCTTTTTAGATCCTTTCCTTCTTTACAGTTTAGAAAACGTTGCTGGGAAAATATTGTGCTAGTATAAACCGGGTGCCCTCGCTTCGGGCAGATGTGGTCGGGCCCTCCCCTACCTGGTTCCCAAATATTAGGGCCTTCATAATGACCTCATGAAACTAATGTAATGTTTCCCTCTGGCCTGCGAGGGGTGAGCTGGGCTGGGCAGGTCCACCAGTAGATTTTTAGGACCCCATCATTCTCATGACCACCACCATGGCTGCGCTACACCTGTGACGCCTGTTATAACACTTTTCTACTGGGCTGGTGTTAGGAGGGGGTCAAACTGGGCAAATGCCTAGGGCCACCATCCCCACAGGGTCTCCTGTCAGAGGATAAAAATATCAGCCCACTGTTATCTGGGGGTCCCTTTCCCATCTGGGTCTGGTAGCAACAACTACAATCACAACTGGGCCAGGAGGAGAAGGGGGCCTGTTAATGGCAGCATTACTGTATGGGGGGCATAAAGGAGGCACGTTTACTATATGATTGCACAAAGGGGGCACTATTATTGTGTGGAGCACAAAGTGGGTATCATTATTACTATCTGGGGCACTGTGGGTGACGAGTTTGTTTAGAGGATGCGGCATAGGTGGGATGAATGCTAGAAAAGCAGGAAACCAACTTGTCTGTATTTTAAATTCTGCAGAGGCGATCGTGGCTAGAAGAAGTCGTCATAGCGCTCTGGGCAGGATGGAGAAGAAAAGGGAAAATGAACAAATCTAATCTGAGAAGACATCACCTCTGAGTCACTGGATGTCACTGTGCTGTATATGGTCTACAGACCTGTGTAGGAACAGTATTTACCACTATATGGTCACTGGATGTCACTATACTTTAATCACTTATATTGCCTGTAGAGCCCCTGTGTAGAACCGGTGTCTACCACTATATGGTCATTGTACTGTAATCACTTATATGGTCTGTAGGGCTCCTGTATAGGACTGGTATCTACCCCTATATCGTCACTGGATGTCACTGTGCTGTAATTACTTATACTGGTCCTACACAGAGCCCCTGTGTAGGACCGGCATCTATGACTATATGCAGTGGCGTAACTACCGCCGTAGCGGCCGTAGCAGCTGCTACGGGGCACGCGGCATGAGGGGGCCCGTGTCGCCCGCCGGTACGGGCCCCCACCATGGCCGGAGGCTCCGCTAGCTGCCGCTATGGCTACTACAGCGCGACGCCACTAAACACTATGGCAGAGCAGGGAGGTATCTCCCCGCTCTGCCATTAAAGGGGTTGTTCCTACAAAAGACATGTATCCCCTATCCACAGGATAGGGGATACATGTGTGATCGCTTGCAGCCATAGGGAGAACGGGGGACCGAAAGTCCCCTGAAGTTCTCCATCACAAACCTCGGACTTCCGGGGTCTGTGTCGGCAGCTCCGTAGAAATGAATGGAGCGCCGGTCGCGCTTGTGCGCATGCGTGACCAGCGCTCCTTTCATTTCTATTGAGCTGCGCAGACTCCTGAAGTCTGAGGTTAGTCATGGAGAACTTGGGGGACTTTCGGTCCCCCGTTCTCCCTATCGCTGCCAGCGATCACACATGTATCCCCTATCCTGTGGATAGGGGATACATGTCTTTTGTAGGACACACTATAGGTCAGATATTTTTGGGGGTTTGGGGCTGTATGGCGTTACCTACAGGGGGGGCTGTATGGCGTTACCTACAGGGGGGGCTGTATGGCATTACCTACAGGGGGGCTGTATGGTGTTACCTACAGGGGGGGCTGTATGGTGTTACCTACATTGGGGGGCTGTATGGCGTTACCTACAAGGAGGTGGGCTGTATGGCCTTACCTACAAGGGGGGGAGCTGTATGGCATTACCTAAAGTGGGGGGCTGTATAGCGTTACCTACAGTGGGGCCGTGTAGCGTTACCTACAGGGGGGGCTGTATGGCGTTACCTACAGGGGGCTGTATGGCGTTCTCTACAGGGGGGCTCTATTGCGTTATCTACAGGGGGCTGTATGGCGTTATCTACAGGGGGGCTGTATGGCGTTATCTACAGGGGGGCTGTATGGCGTTATCTACAGGGGGGGCTGTATGGCGTTATCTACAGGGGGATGTATGATGCTATCTACAGGGGGGCTGTATGGCGTTCTCTACAGTGGGGCTGTATGGCGTTATCTACAGGGGGGCTGTATGGTGTTATCTACAGGGGGCTGTATGGCGTTATCTACAGGAAAGGGCTGTATGGCGTTATCTACAGGGGGCTGTATGGCGTTATCTACAGGGGGGCTGTATGGCGTTATCTACAGGGGGGGCTGTATGGCGTTATCTACAGGGGGGCTGTATGGCGTTATCTACAGGGGGGCTGTATGGCGTTCTCTACAGGTGGCTGTATGGCGTTCTCTACAGGGGGGCTGTATGGCGTTATCTACAGGGGGATGTATGGCGTTATTTACAGGGGGGCTGTAAGGCGCTATCTACAGGGGGGCTGTATGGCGTTCTCTACAGTGGGGGCTGTATGGCGTTATCTACAGGGGGGGCTGTAAAAAAGGCACTATCTACAAGGGGGGGTTGTGTGACACTCAGGGGAGGGGAGGGGCCCAGTCAAAAGTTTGCTATGGGGCCCAGTCTTTCCTAGCTACGCCCCTGGTTTTGTTCAGTGTTTTTATTCAGTAACAGTATGGTAATATTATTCACTATATGATCATTGTGTGGCGGAAGTATTCAGAAACAATATGCCGGTAAGAGCAGATTCACATCTGCTTTGGAGGTTCTATCACAGATCTGGGTAAAAATACCGGAAACAATAGCGCAGCCTGCTGCGCTTTTGTTTTTGGTATAACCACGGACACCATGACTTGAAACCAGACGATATTTTTGTTGTTCTGCTGCTCAACGGAAACACTGACGCAGGTGTGAACAGGCCCTAAGCGGGATTAGTTTGCGTGTGCAATCCCAACATGAAGACACAATCAGCTGCCGTCTTTTAACAATTTAAAGCCCAGTTTCCTCTGCCGCCTTTATAGTGAAGGTGGAGGTAAACAGGTTAAGGATGGGCCGCTACTCTTGGTCCAGTGCTGTGGGCTTGCACCCCAGGCTAAAATGTGCCAGCCAGCCCCTGTGGCCTGCATATCAGGATATTTTTTTTATTCAATTTCTCGAGATTCAAGGTGATCATAAAACAGCAATTGTGGCGTTGTATTTTTTACAGCGTTCACCGGGCGGTATAAACGACATGTTAACTTTATTCGGCGGATCACTGCGATTACGGCCATTCCAAATTTATATAGTTTTTTTTTATGTTTTACTTCTTTTTCACAATAAAAACACATAAAGTTGCCATATTCTGAGAGCCATAACTTTTTATTTTTCCATCCGCAGAGCTGTGAGGGCGCGTTTTTTGCGGGACATGCTGTAGTTTTTATTGGTACCATCTTGGGGTACATTTTTTTGGTAGCTTTATATTCCAATGTTTTGGAGGTGATGTGACCAAAAAACAGAATATCTGTAATTTTTTTTTATATTTTTCTTACAGCGTTTACCGCGCAGGATAAATGATGTGATTATTTTTGTGTATTTATGGATGTGGCAATACCAGTTGTGTATAGGTTTATATATTTTTTTAATAATGACTTTATAAAGAGAGAGTGGCAATTTTTGTTTATTTATTTTTCTAAAGCATTTTTTTTAGTTTTTTGTCCCACTAGGGGACTTGAGGATCCGATCACCTCTTAGCTGGTATAATACACTGCATTCTGGCAGGGCCTAATAGGCTTCTGTACATGGCAGGCCAGGAGGCCATTGTTAGGCCCCCAGTTGCCATAGCAACCATTGGCACCCCCGCGATCACTTGCAATTGTATAGAAGAAGCCCCCTCCCTCTGTCAACCACTTAGATGCTGCACTCGCTATTGACTTTGTAGACTTAGGGGTTATACGGCCTATCAGGACGCGGATCTAGTTGAAACCTATGACATAGACCCCTGCCGTTCTCTGTTTTGTAGGATACAGACTTACAATCACTGTATCACGCCGCCGCTCCTGCCTGTTAATCTTAAAGGCTAAAAGAGGCCCCATCTGCTCTGCTTGTTGTGCAATTTACCGGGTTGGGTGAATATAAATTTTAGTTGCACATTAAAAATATTTTTAAACAAAAATAATAGGTTTTTGCATCTCCGCTTTCCAAGAGCCGTAATTTTTGTATTGTTCCGTCAATAACGCTGTATAAGGGCTTTTTTTTTTTTGCCAAACGAGTTATTTTCTTTAATGGCACCATTTTTGGGTACATATGATATATTGATTAACTTTTATTATATTTTTTGTGGGGGGTAAAAAAAAAACACTTTTGCCATGTTTTTTTAATTTTTTTTAGTTTTTTACGGTCTTCACCATGCTGTTTAAATACTGTGTTAACTTTATTGCTCTGGTCGTTACGATCGTGGTGATACCACATATGTGTATTTTTTTTCCCACTTGTACAAAATAAAACCCACTTTTTATGAAAAAAATGGTTTTGTTTCATTTTTACTGTATATGTAAATGCCCGTGTTGTACGTTTTATGGGTGCGATTACGTTTAAGAAAGCCAGTGGAATTGACCACATTGATTTGAGAATTCTTTGAGGTGATAGAAACTTCCCCAGAGGGTGTAGTGTGACCCTACTGTCTGTATTCTTGTACCATATTACGTTTTATATGGCCACCGGTTCACTGAGATACGCTTCTTGTGATGTCATCTAGAATGCGGGCAGATTCTATTTCTCTACACCTCTTAATCTGGATGTGTAAACATCTTATGACATCATCAAGTCTATAAATTGGGGTCACACATTGACCACGGTGTCGGTTTCTCTTGCTGGCTCTCATCATGAAGGTGTCTTTGAAGAAGAGGAGGATAGTGAAGATGTTTTTCAAGATGAGGATTGTAGAGAAAATGGAGGTTGGCGGACGTCAATTTCCCGATGATGTAGAGATGGAGGACGTGGAGGAGGACGAGAAAATGGAGGTTGGCGGACGTCAATTTCCTGATGATATAGAGATGGAGGATATGGAGGATAAGAAAGACAAAAAAGAAGTTCGCGGACGCAAACTTCCAGAGGATGTGGAGATGGAGGACCTTTCGGGGGTTACCGTTACCACCAGGGCCTCAAACCCCCGGAAGAGAAAGTGGGCATTTTAATTCCATCTGCCACTCGGGGCCCATTTACCATCAGGGCCCCGAACCCCCGGGAGAGAAAGAGGCCTGTTCTGTTCCATCTATCGCTCGGGGCCCATTCACCATCTTTTGTCACCCCAACATGGTGGTCTTTACCACCTAAACCATCTGAAATTGTCATGAAGACTCCTCCAGCGCTGAGAACCAGTGACGTGCAGAACAGAAGCGAGATCCGGTAAGTCCGATGTCTTCTGCTCCGTCTTCATCTCCTTGTGGTGAAGGTTTTGTGAATTTTTGGTCTAATTCAGATTTTTTGTCTTTTCTAGGATACAACTGTGAAAAAATAGAAAAATGTTTTACGCTCTCTTATGATCCAGGACTGAGCTGTGTAAGGGTGGACTGGCGGCCATATCCACGTGTGAAGAAGGACCCTCCTCTTCTTCATGTCACAGATCATCACATGTTAAAGGGGCGGAGAAAACCGCACAGCAATTCTACTGGATTCTGGAATAAACATATATTTTCTTTACAATTTTTAGTGTTTTCATATATATATTGGGGAATTTATCCAGGGAGCCTTTTATCTACATGGATCATAAGGGTGTGGAAAAGTCAGGTGTAATAATCTGCAGAATATATCAATAAGTATCTATCAGCAGGTAGAGAGGACAGAGCAATATTCTGCAGATCTCCAGAGAGGTCAGTGGTGTAATAATCTGCAGAATATATCACTATGTATCTGTCAGGAGGTATAGGAGCAATGTTCTGCAGATCTCCAGAGAGGTCAGTGGTGTAATAATCTGCAGAATATATCACTATTTATCTGTCAGGAGGTATAGGAGCAATGTTCTGCAGATCTCCAGAGAGGTCAGTGGTGTAATAATCTGCAGAATATATCACTATTTATCTGTCAGGAGGTATAGGAGCAATGTTCTGCAGATCTCCAGAGACGTCAGTGGTGTAATAATCTGCAGAATATATCACTATGTATCTGTCAGGAGGTATAGAAGCAATGTTCTGCAGATCTCCAGAGAGGTCAGTGGTGTAATAATCTGCAGAACATATCACTATGTATCTGTCAGGAGGTAGAGAGGACAGGGCAATGTTCTGCAGATCTCCAGAGAGGTCAGTGGTGTAATAATCTGCAGAATATATCACTATGTATCTGTCAGGAGGTAGAGGAGCGATGTTCTGCAGATCTCTAGAGTAGTCAGTGGTGTAATAATCTGCAGAATATATCACTATGTATCTGTCAGGAGGTAGAGGAGCAATATTCTGCAGATCTCCAGAGAGGTCAGTGGTGAAATAATCTGCAGAATATATCACTATGTATCTGTCAGGAGGTAGAGGAGCAATGTTCTGCAGATCTCCATAGAGGTCAGTGGTGTAATAATCTGCAGAATATATCACTATGTATCTGTCAGGAGGTAGAGGAGCAATGTTCTGCAGATCTCTATTTCAGTGGTGTAATAATCTGCAGAATATATCACTATGTATCTGTCAGGCGGTAGAGAGGAGAGAGCAATATTCTGCAGATCTCCAGAGAAGTCAGTGGTGTAATAATCTGCAGAATATATCACTATGTATCTGTCAGGAGGTAGAGGAGCAATGTTCTGCGATTCTCTAGAGAGGTCAGTGGTGTAATAATCTGCAGAATATATCACTATGTATCTGTCAGGAGGTAGAGAGGACAGAGCAATGTTCTGCAGATCTCCAGCGAGGTCAGTGGTGTAATAATCTGCAGAATATATCACTATGTATCTGTCAGGAGGTAGAGGAGCGATGTACTGCAGATTTCTAGAGATGTCAGTGGTGTAATAATCTGCAGAATACATCACTATGTATCTGTCAGGAGGTAGAGGAGCGATGTTCTGCAGATTTCTAGAGATGTCAGTGGTGTAATAATCTGCAGAATATATTACTATCTATCTATCAGCAGGTAGAGAGGACAGAGCAATGTTCTGCAGATCTCTATAGTGGTCAATGGTGTAATAATCTGCAGAATATATCACTATGTATCTATCAGGAGGTACAGGAGCAATGTTCTGCAGATCTCTAGAGAAATCCGTGGTGTAATAATCTGCAGAATATATCACTATGTATCTGTAAGAACGTAGAGGAGCAATGTTCAGCAGATCTCTAGAGAAGTCAGTGGTATAATAATCTGAAGAATATATCACTATGTATCTGTCAGGAGGTAGAGGAGCAATGTTCTGCAGATCTCTAGAGAGGTCAGTGGTGTAATAATCTGCAGAATATATCACTATGTATCTGTCAGCAGGTAGAGGAGCAATGTTCTGCAGATCTCTAGAGAGGTCAGTGGTGTAATAATTTGCAGGATATATAACTATGTATCTGTCAGGAGGAAGAAGAGCAATGTTCTGCAGATCTCTGGAGAAGTCAGTGGTGTAATAATCTGCGGAATATATCACTATGTATTTGTCAGGAGGTAGAGGAGCAATGTTCTGCAGATCTCTAGGGAAGTCAGTGGTGTAATAATCTGCAGAATATAAAACTATTTATCTGTCAGGAGGAAGAGGAGCAATGTTCTGCAGATCTCTAGAAAGGTCAGTGGTGTAATAATCTTCAGAATATATCACTATGTATCTGTCAGGAGGTAGAGGAGCAATGTTCTGCAGATCTCTAGGGAAGTCAGTGGTGTAATAATCTGCAGAATATAAAACTATTTATCTGTCAGGAGGTAGAGGAGCAATGTTCTGCAGATCTCTAGAAAGGTCAGTGGTGTAATAATCTGCAGAATATATCACTATGTATCTGTCAGGGGGTAAAGGAGCAATGTTCTGCAGATCTCTAGAGAGGTCAGTGGTGTAATAATCTGCAGAATATATCACTCTGTATCTGTCAGGAGATAGAGGAGCATTGTTCTGCAGATCTCCAGAGAGGTCAGTGGTGTAATAATCTGCAGAATATATCACTCTGTATCTGTCAGGAGGTAGAGGAGCAATGTTCTGCAGATCTCCAGAGAGGTCAGTGGTGTAATAATCTGCAGAATATATCTTTGTGTATCTGTCAGGAGGTAGAGAGGACAGAGCCATCTTGACTAGCCTAAGTAGAGTCATGTGCTGAGTAACCATTTTACCTTTATTCCCCTTCTTTCGCCCCCTTCCCAATAAAGACACGTGACAACCGAGGTTGGATGTGAAATGGCCACAGCAGCCGTTTATTTATTTAACATTAATTAAATGCAATTTAATCCGAAACATTCGGATAACTCTTTTAGGAATTCGACCAGAGAATTCCTACTATAATTCACATGACCCAACATGGGTCAATTAACACTAAGGCTGGGTTCACACGTGGCGGAATTTCACTTAAATTCCGCTGCGGACACTCCGCAGCGTTAATCCGCAGCGGAGCCGTTTGTCCATTGACTTACACTTTAATTTAGCAGTGTTCGTTTAGACGAGGCGTAAAATTCCGCTGCGGAGCATAGGCTGCGGAGCGGAATTTGGTGTCCGCAGCATGCTCTGTCTGTTGCGGAGCAGTGGCGGACTCATGGCGGAATTTCTCCATTGACTTCAATGGAGATTCTAATTTCCGCAATGAAGTCCGCAGCTGTCATGCACATGTTATGTGTGCTGCGGATCCGTCTTGCTTTTTTAACTTGACTTTTCTTCATTCTGGCTGGACCTATGTATTTCTAGGTCTACAGCCAGACTGAGGAAGTCAATGGGGCTCCCGTAATGACGGGAGCGTTGCTAGGAGACGTCAGTAAATAGTCACTGTCCAGGGTGCTGAAAGAGTTAAGCGATCGGCAGTAACTGTTTCTGCACCCGGGACAGTGACTACCGATCCCAATATACATCTATCTGTAAAAAAAAATGAAGTTCATACTTACCGAGAACTCCCTGCTTCTGTCTCCAGTCCGGCCTCCCAGGATGACGTTTCAGTCTAAGTGACGGCTGCAGCCAATCACAGGCTAATAACAGGCTGCAGCGGTCACATGGACTGCCGCGTCATCCAGGGAGATCGGGCTGGATGCCGAAGGAGGGACGCGTCACCAAGACAACGGGCGGTAAGTATGAATTTCTTTGACTTTCACAAGGGAAAGTGCTGTCCCTTCTCTCTATCCTGCACTGATAGGGAGAAGGGAAGTACTTTTACCGCAGTCCGCAGCAGCTAGTCCGCATCAATTTACTGCACATTTTGTGCAGATCCGCAGCAGAATCTGCAACGCAGATTCTGTGCGGCATTGATGCGGACAGTTGCGGAGGAAATCCGCCACGTGTGGTCATGCCCTTAACAGAGCAGGGGAAGTCCTTGAAGCCATTTTTCCGATTTCCTTTAAATTAGCCATCTGCAAACCACCACCAACTATTTACCTCCAGCCGTAAACCAGCTCGGAAGCACCGCTCACCCCTGCAGATGGCTCCAACCACCAGAAGACCACTTCAAAGGGATAACACCCTATGAAGTCTTCAAATGATCTACCATTTTTTGGGGGACGCATACCCCCGATGCGACCCCCCCACCATTTTGTACTGACCAACCTCAAGGACTCCCCCCGCCACAGCGAAACAGGCCTTGACCACCTTAAGCCTGTGAGTCCCTCCAAACCACCACCGCCCTCTCAATTCCTTCTGCTAAAGCCAGGCTCCACATATCAATTCCAACCTGGGTCAAATGTACTCCATCACTCCTCCAATAATTACCGACTCCTGACTCCAGATCCTTGTGTTGAACACAAATGCCCCCGTTCCTAGCAACAAAACGCGACACCGCCCGGTTTACCTTAATACGGGCTTTATTGACCCTCTCAACCGATCTTGCCAAACGCCAAAACTTCCTCGGAACGATGTCCGACCAAACAATCACCAGGTGAGGAGAAGATGCCCATAAACACAACAGATCGTGTTTAATATCCCGCACTAACTCGCGAAACGGGCGCACCCCCAGATCATTCCCCACCCGCATGTATTACCAGAACCTCCGGAACCCTATCTAACTGAGAGTATGTCTGAATCTCAGCAAGTACCCGGCTCCACAACATACCTCGGAAGCCCAGCCAGTGTAAAACCGCATCGTGCCGCAGAATGCGAAGCTGGCGGCCATCTGGGCGAACGTCCGCCCGCAATGCCCCCAGTGCACAAAAGAAAGTCCTAAAATCCACACTAAGCAAGGGTGGTGATCTGAAAAGAAAGAACAAAACCGCACATGTCAAACAATCAAAGCTACCTTACCGACTCACAACAAATGAGGGCGCAGATAAGTCCGAAACCTGTTGGACTCCCACCGGCCGATGCACCGCACACCCTCGTCGTCCAACCCCCAACGCCCCGCCTCAGTAGCAGCGCCGATCCTGAACGAGTGAGACGAGTAATACCCCTGCCCCACACCAACCGCAGCCAAGCATTTCTTAAACACTGCACCAAATTTATACCTGGACAAAAACGAGCCATTCTCATGACGGAGCAATGGCGACTCAGGCACCCCAACCAGTGGCTTAAAAGCCACCATACAAGCAACTGGACACATCTCCGACCCTGGGAGGGCAAACAACACTATCCGCTTACCCCGACCCGCTTAATCAGTCTTGGACCGCCGCAAAAACAACTCGAGTCTATCCTCATATAGCCCCATGTCCGCCTGCCGCAATCCCCCAGCCCTAGCCGCACTAGGAGAAACCAACTCCCCAATTCTGAGTGCTCCGAAAAACGCGAGGGAAAAAGCCAAACGGAACAAGACTACCTCATCAGGCGAATTACAAACAGCCCCCAGCGATGCTCCCAACGACCCAAGGAGGGAAAAAGAAACGGGTTGCCTCTGATCTGCTACCGCCCTGCCCCGACGCAAACCTTTTAGAGCTTGCCTTACTAAAAAATGTTTGGACACATCCTGAAAACCCCGTAATTTGAATCCAAACGCCAAACCAGCAAGAAAACGATTCACTTTTGCCGGGGAAAACCCCGCCTCCCAAGCATCCCCCAACCAGTACAATAATGGCACCAACCTGTCTTGCGCCGTGCTGACATTACCCAACACTCTTAACCACTCCTCCCACTGCTGCCAACACGCCGAATAAGCGCTCCAAGTCACGCTAGCCAATGACCTTTCAATCAACTGTTCCACGGGACCGAAACCAGACCCCAGAGATGTTCCGGGCAAGCCAAACCGACCAGCTCCGCTCCCGGTGCCATTTGACGAAAACGATCCCACTGCGAGCGAGAAAGAGCATCAGCAATACAATTGGAAACCCCAGGTACATGCACCGCAACCACCCACGTGTTTAAAGACAAGCACACCAAAACTAGGTGACGCAACAACTGAACCACCGGTGGAGAAGATGCTGATAAGTTGTTAATTGCTAACACCACCCCCATGTTATCGCAGTGGACACAAACCTTTTTATCCCTGAGCCTATCCCCCCAAATGGTCACCGCCACCACGATGGGGAACAGCTCGAGCATGGCCAGATTTCGCGTAAGACCACAAGTCACCCATCTGTCCGGCCACACCATTGTCCTCCTGCATACGCACCAAAACCACCAGACCCTGCCGCGTCAGTAAACAGCTCCAACTCGCCCATCTCCTGTACCTGCGACATCCACAACGATCTACCATTATACTGCCCGAGGAACTCGTCCCAGACCTGCAGATCCGCCCTGTGATCCTCACCAATCCTCACAAAATGATGCGGCGCCCGGATACCCGCCGTCGCTGACGCCAACCTCCTACTAAAAATTCTACCCATTGGCATAATTCGAAGGCAAAATTCAACTTTCCAAGCAGCGACTGAAGATCCCGAAAAGTGATCTTCTTCAATTTGCAAGCCCGCCTGACCTGCCGTAGTGGCAATAATTTATCCTCAGGAAGCCTGCACTCCATTGCCACCGAATCAATTTGGATCCCCAAAAAACTGATGGTAGATACCGGGCCCTCTGTTTATCCAGGCGCCAAAGGGATTCCAAAATCCGTTGCAACCTTCTGCAAGGAATACAATAAATTACCGCAAACCGGGGAACCGCTAGGGCCTACGCACAAAAAATCATCAAGATAATGTATTAAGGAATCGACCCCAGCTACACCCTTCGTCACCCATTCCACGAAACTACTAAACGCCTCGAAGTATGCGCAAGAAAGGGAGCAACCCATTGGAAGGCACCTATCCACATAAAATTCCCCGCTCCAGAAGCAACCCAACAGCCGTTGGCTTTCTGGATGTACCGGCAGCAAGCGAAAGGCCGCCTCAATGTCAGTCTTTGCCAACAACGCACCGGGCCCTGCCTCCCGCACTAACGCCACCGCTTTGTCAAATGACGTGTAAACAACCGAACATAAGTCGTGATCTATCCCATCGTTCACCGACGCTCTCCTGGGAAACGACAAATGCTGGATCAAACGGAATTTGTGAGGCTCCCGCTTTGGCACAACTACCAAGGGTGATACTACTAAATTCTCAATCGGCGGCTCGGCAAAAGGCCCGGACATCCTACCCAAAACCAAACAAAAACCCCTCATAAATTAACTTGGCCGCAACCCTATCCGGATATTCACTTAGATACGGGGCCATCCTTTCTACCCTCACCGGCGACCGCCCCTTGACCAACTGAAGAGGACTGAGGGCCTGACCGCCTCCCTTTCCGCATACATTTTGAGGCCCCGTGTGAGGAGCCATTGCACTCCGAACAGACATGTTTAAATTTACAGGTGGCCCTGAACTTACACGGCCATCATTGAATTGCCAGCAGAACCCCAGTTTTGACCCGGAACCTTGCCCGGATTGACTAGACTGGCCCCCTTGGCCAACGCTCCCGGGAAAGGACTGCTTAACCGGCGCCGTAACCCGCAACCACAATGCAATATCCTTTTGATCCCACCGGATCGCCGTCCGGACTGCCTTCCGCTGGCGAAATTGCTCGTCGTACCGCAAACACGCCTGGCCCCTGTACGCCCACTAGGCCTCCCCGATAGCATCAAAATAACAAAACAATGCCGAGCAATTTTCCGGCGCCTTTTCCCCGATCACGCTTGCCAAAATAGCGAAAGCTTGCGACCAGTTGGCGAACGTCTGCGGGATAAGCCTATACCGCCGACGTTCTTCCTCCTCTTTCTTACTCTCATCCCGCTTGCTCTTATCCAATTTGAATTTCGCAAGCGGCAGAAGAGAAAATATCTCCACGTATTCATCCTTCCAAATCCGTTCACGTACCTCTTGCTTAAGGTGAGCCCCTAAAGGGCCCTCAAAACAGACGTAAACCTCGCCCCGAGCGCGATCATCAAGCCGAATCCTATCCCCATCCTTCTGCGCCTCGGTTTGGACAGACACTGCTACCGCTTCTTTTGCCACCCCCGGGACCTCCCCCTCCATGGACCGCGACTGTACATCACGAGGACCTTCCCATACCACAACCGGAGACCCCGCCGGCACTACAGGCGCCGCTGCCCTATCTAAGCGCCGGACTAGCTCGCGCAAACAACCCACTAAATCTGTCAAGCCATCGCGCCCGGCAACGCCACTACCGACAGCCGCTACCCCGCTCGCTGACCCACCCCCAACACCTGACATGAAAATTGCTGGATACGGTAACGTAGGAGTTACACACTCACCACGCTGCCCAGGTGCTGTATTCCCGCCAGACGGAAAATCCTGACCACGTTGCGACTCATCCAGCTCTCCATCTTCCAAATCCTCTCTCGCCGCCGACTGGTACTCGCACCGACATCTTCGACACGGGGATCCCGGCACGCTGACAGGTGGGCCGACAACCTGCCGCCCGACCGCAGGGACCCAGACTTCCGACCGGACCTGTTGCCTCGTCGTCGTCGCTGATCTTGGCGTCCTCACCGATGCTCTCGAGGAAGCCTGCCCCCTGGCCGGAACATCACCATGCGGGGCAGCCGTATACTGCCCTCCGAACACAGCGTCTGAAGGCGGGGGTGTGACAGGGAGCCCGGCCTGCGACTCCCAGTTAACCGCCGAGCCCCGTCGCGGCTGGGGATTCCTGCCAGGATGCAGGCCCTAGGGAGAGGCACCCGTCCCAGCAGCCTGGCCTGCAGCGTCCTTAGAAGGGCTCCCCCTGCGACGCCGGGCCCGCGGGGCCACGTCTGGACTAAGACGCTCTGGTGGGCGAGTCCTATGGGAGTGGCGGGGTGACTTAGCCTGGGCAACCGCCGCTCCCGCCGAAGCCCTCTGCTTTATTACAGCAGGGGCCGACATTAACAGCTCTCCCCCCACCGCCATATCCCCAGCGTCTGAGAGGGGAGCGGGGGAAGGGAGCGCATCAGCGCGGGCTGCCGACCAAGACGACGGGCCCGCCTGAGGGATCCGGGCCAGCGATGCCACAGTCTCCTCCAGCCAGCCCGGATCGTGATAAGCAGCTTCTGCCCGCAGCTGATCGAGCAGCAAGGCCGGAGACGCCATAACAGGTAAGTAGCACTATCTAACCTGACCTAAGTTTTTTGCTTGTTTCTCCTCCCGCTGCCTCCGGCTCAATGCCGAAAACAGCGGGAGGAACAGTTAACACACCCCGGCTCCTCGCATCTCCCCCTCCTCTCTCACCTAACTTGTCCTTCCTATTGGTTGAACCCTCCCTCCTACGGCAATCATGGAGGCTGCCCGTTGAGCCCTCCGTGCTGCCGTCCAGCCTCTGCTGTAGATCTCTAGAGAGATCAGTGGTATAATAATCTGCATAATATATCACTATGTATCTGTCAGGCGGTAGAGAGGAGAGAGCAATGTTCTGCAGATCTCTATTTCAGTGGGAGGCGGATGCTTCTTTTTACCGCTAGCTGATTTTTTCAACTAGTGGACAAAAGAAGCGTCCTGCCCGATCTGAAGTGAATGGGAGTAGGAATCTTTTGGCTGACGGCAGGAATAATTTTTCGGCCGATTTTGCAGCAGGACCCACCAAGCAAAATCCACCGTGTGAACATGGTCTTAGTGACCCCTTTTGTGGTGCAACTTACTCGGCGGCAGCGGCAGTAAAATGGAAGAAACTAGACACCAAAAATAAAAAGTTAAGCCCCCTGTGTTTTATCATAGATAAGTTAGACCCCCTGTGTTTTACCATAGATAAGTTAGGCCCATGGCCGGCCTTATATACGTTCGACCAGAGCGGTCGCACAGGGCGCCAGCTGCCACACTGCAAGGGGGGCGCCAGCGGGTGTGTGTATCCCTGCGCCGTTGCAACTAGCAGCGCGGATACACACACTAACTACAGTCGCCTTTCCACCCGGGCGCTTCTTCGCTTAGTGGCCGTCGCTACCGATGTATCAGCCATAGCAGCTGCTAGCGGTGACACCGGGCATGAGGGCAGTGGCGCCGCTAGCAGCTGCTGCGGCTGCTATAGCGGTAGCGACGGCATTATAGCAGAGCAGAGAGGTATCTCCCTGCTCTGCTATCTACTAGCGCCACTGTAGCTCTCTGAAGGAACGGAATCCCCGTGTGGCCGGGGATTCCGCTCCTGGAGCGCTGCTTGATGTCTCTGTCCATATATGGACAGTAACATCAGGGGAAACTCCTGAAGTGGAATCCCCGGTCACAGCGTTGCAGACGCTATGACCGGGGATTCCACTCCATGAGAAGCTAATGACGTCATGGACACAGACGACAGGAGCTTCTCCTGGAGTGGAAGCGAAGGTCACAGCGTCAGCAACGCTGTGGACGATGATTCCGCTTCAGGAGTTTCCCCTGATGTTACTGTCCATATATGAACAGAGACATCAAGCAGCGCTGCAGGAGCAGTATCCCTGGCCACATGGGGATTCCGCTCCTTCAGGGAGCTACAGTGGCGCTATCTATACTGGAAGGGGGGGGTTTCAATCTACAGGGGGGTGTGGGCTGAGTGGCACTACCTACAAAAAAGGACAACTGTGCAGGAGCACACAAAATACCAAGCTTTTCCAGCTATCAAATAAATGTGTGGAAATAAACGAAGATATAATTTTTATTTAATCTAGCTAAGAGGATTAATCCTTTAGCTAGACTAAATAAAAGTTATATCTTAGTTTATTTCCACACATTTATTTGTTAGCTGGGAAAGCTGAGTATTTTGTGTGCTCCTGCACAGTTGTCCTTTTTTGAATGTCTATTGCCCGCCAGCTATCAGGGTCATTTCGTAGTCCTTGCACTACGTACAGGGGGGCTGTGGGCTGTGTGGCACTCCCTAGCAGGGGGCTGTGCGGCACTCTCTAGCAGGGGGGCTCTGCGGCACTTCCTACCAGGGGGCTGTGCGGCACTTCCTACCAGGGGGCTGTGCGGCACTCCCTACAGGGGGCTGTGCGGCACTCCCTACAGGGGGCTGTGTGGTGCTCCCTACAAGGGGACTGTGTGGCGCTATCTACAAGGGGCTGTGTGGCGCTACCCACAAGGGGGCTTTGTGGCGCTACCCACAAGGGGGCTGTGTGGTGTTACCTACAAGGGGCTGTGTGATGCTACCCACAAGGGGCTGTGTGGCACTACCCACAAGGGGCTGTGTGGCGCTACCCACAAGGGGCTGTGTTGCGCTACCCACAAGAGGCTGTGTGGCGCTACCTACAAGGGGCTGTGTGGCGCTACCTACAGGGGAAATCTGTGAGTGGTGGGCTGATGGTCATTTTACTGTGAGTGGTGGGATGATGGTCATTTTACTGTGAGTGGGGGGCTGATGGTCATTTTACTGTGAGTGGGGGGCTGATGGTCTTCAAGTGGTTTCCGCCTCTGACCTCCAATTGAAATTAATAGGAGGCAGAAAATACCTGCGGCGCTCGTTTGGAGCTTTTTTTTCCTGCGTCTTTTGCATTCGCTTCAACAGCTTAAGAAAAAACACAAAAAAAAAGGTCAAACAACGCTGTCAGTTCCTGAAGGAATTTTGGGGCAAATTTTTTGCCTTAAAAAAATGTGTGTGAACAAACCCTACGAGTGTAGTGCTTGTTCTCAGCCTTTTTTCTGTCTTTCTCAGAACTATTTTTGGTAGGGGGACCCTGAGGAAATTTTATTTTTCCAGTCCTGCCTCGGGTCCAAAAAGGTTGGGAAACTCTGTACTAGGCCACAGGATCCCATCGTGGAGCAGCTCAGTTCGTCATGGGAACGGGGCCTAGGTGAGTAAAATTTTTGTTTTTGTTTGGGGACACGGTCTACAAGGGGGAGGTGGGGGACTGTATGGCACTGTCTACAAGGGGGAGGTGGGGGGGCTGTATGGCACGATCTACAAAAAGGAGGTGGGGGATTATGGCACTGTCTAGAGGGAGGCTATATGGCAAAATCTACAGGGGGGCACTATACTGTGTGGGGGCCACTAAGCGGACATTATACTGTGTAGGGGTACTACAGGGGGCATAATACTGTGGGCACAATTAGAGGACAATATACTGTGTCCTTGAAGGGGTTGTAATATATTATATTGTTAAATATTATTATTATACTGTCTGGGGGCACTAAAGGGGCATTATAATTGTTTTTATGGGGCATTTTTTTTTAATGATGGGGTGGGGCGCCGAAAGATCATTTCGCAATGGGCGCCATCTATCCTAGGGCCGGCCCTGGTTAGGCCCCTGTGTTTTACCATAGATAAGTTAGGCCCCCTGTGTTTTACCATAGATAAGTTAGGCCCCCCTGTGTTTTACCATAGATAAGTTAGGCCCCTGTGTTTTACCATAGATAAGTTAGGCCCCTGTATTTTACCATAGATAAGTTAGGCCCCTGTGTTTAACCATAGATAAGTTAGGCCCCCTGTGTTTTACCATAGATAAGTTAGGCCCCTGTGTTTTACCATAGATAAGTTAGGCCCCCTGTGCTTTAACATAGATAAGTTAGGCCCCTGTGTTGTACCATAGATAAGTTAGGCCCCCTGTGTTTTACCATAGATAAGTTAGGCCCCCTGTGTTTTACCATAGATAAGTTAGGCCCCCTGTGTTTTACCATAGATAAGATAGGCCCCTGTGTTTTACCATAGATAAGTTAGGCCCCCTGTGTTTTACCATAGATAAGTTAGGCCCCTGTGTTTCACCATAGATAAGTTAGGCCCCCTGTGTTTTACCATAGATAAGTTAGGCCCCCTGTGTTTTACCATAGATAAGTTAGACCCCCTGTGTTTTACCATAGATAAGTTAGGCCCCCTGTGTTTTACCATAGATAAGTTAGGCCCCTGTGTTTTACCATAGATAAGTCAGGCCCCCTGTGTTTTATCATGGATAAGTTAGGCCCCCTGTGTTTTACCATAAATAAGTTAGGCCCCCTGTGTTTTACCATAGATAAGTTAGGCCCATGTGTTTTACCATAGATACGTTAGGCCCCCTGTGTTTTACCATAGATAAGTTAGGCCCCCTTTGCACCAATAAAAATAAAACTCACCTTACCCATTCCCACGACGGCCTGATGGGTCCTGTCACAGATTTTTAGCCTCTAAGTGACCGAACAATGAAACACAAAGTATATTAGAAAGTTGTAGACATTTTTACTGTATATTGAATAAACTTTAACCTCTTAAGGACACGGCCAATTTGAGTGTTTTCATTTTAGCCTTTTCCTTCCCGTCTTCCGAAAGCCATAACTTTTTTTGTATTTTTTCGTCGACATAGCCATATGAGAGCTTGTGTTTTGCGGGACAAGTTGTAGCTTTTCATAGCACCATTTATTCTACAGCATAATATACTGGGAAGCTGAATCAAAAATTTTTTGTGATGTGAAATAGGCAAAAAAACAGCAATTACGCCATATTTTGGGGGGTTTTGTTTTAACGGCGTGAACAGTGAACAGTGAGGTCCCTGTTTTTCTCAAACCTTTTTCCCTACCTACTTGTACGACCCGACCTAAACGACAGCGCACAACTGGGCGGCGTTCCCTATACTGGTAAAATTGAAACTGACAAAGAAATAAGACAGAGACAGTGCGAAATAACAAAGGGTCACCTGGGAAGTACACGTAGGGAGAGGCAGGGTAATTGCGCAGCGGACAAGTCCGGGCACAAGAGGCGGAGTCAGGCAGGCAGGGTCAAAGCGGGAGAATGCGGAAAAACAAAAGTCAGAAGGCAAAGAAAAGTCAGGTGTAATGATGGGGTAGGGAGACAGACAGATGAGCCCTAATCTACCCGCCACTCAGTCCCTGCCTACTTGCACGGCCCGTCTTAGGCGACGGCGTTCAACTGGGCGATGGTCCCTACGCTCAATATGTGCACGACAGACAAACAGACAAGGGTACACAGAAGCTAAGTGAAATGGGGCAGTTGCCCACGGCAACACCGTGAGCAACAGGAGTAGTGAACGAGCCGAGTCAAACCAGGAGTGTAAGAGGTACCAAACGCAGAGCAGGAGCGTAGTCAGTAAAGCCAGGGTCAAAATGACGCAAGGTCAATAATAATAATAGAACCAGGAAACAGGAAAGAATCACAGGCAAAGTCAAGCAGGAAGTGAAGGTATAAACAGACCGAGGGCGGGAGCTAGAACCGTCTGGCCAGGCTGTGATAGGTTCTCCCACTCCTGAGCCTACCAGCCTGAGTGTTAGCAGATCGAGTCACTCTATCAGACCTAGGAGAAGGTGCAGACTGATTAACCGCGAGCGTCGACACAGAAGCTGTGTCTGGCAGATCCTTTACAGTACCCCGCCTTTTATGAGGGGCCACTGGACTCTTTCTAGGTGGACCTGGCTTATTGGGGAACCGAAGATGGAACCTCCTGAGCAATACCCCAGCGTGAACATCCCGGGCGGGTACCCAAGTCCTCTCCTCAGGCCCGTATCCTCTCCATTGGACCAGGTACTGGAGGGAGCCTTGGACCATCCTGCTGTCCACAATCTTGGCCACCTCTAATTCTACCCCTTCAGGGGTGAGAACAGGGACCAGAGATTTCCTCGAGGTAGCCAAGGACGGGGAGCAGCGTTTCAGGAGGGAGGCATGAAATACGTTGTGTATTCGAAAAGACGGGGGTAACTCCAGTCGGAAGGAGACAGGGTTAAGGACCTCAATGACCTTGTACGGCCCTTTATACCGGGGAGCAAATTTTTTGGACGTGACTTTAAGGCGCAAATTTTTTGAAGACAGCCACACCGGAACCCCGCCCACAAACAAGGGGTTAGCAGAACGTCTTCTATTTGCCTGAGTCTTTTGTATGCTCTAGGACACCTCTAGGTTCTTCTGAACCTGGGCCCATACTATGCACAGTTCCCGATGAACGACATCTACCTCGTCATATAGGAGCCCAAGAGCAGAAAAAAAAAGATCAACAGAGGAAAGTTCAGGGGCGACAGGAGCCAAGGAAAAGGCCCATTCTTGGGGCCCGTCCTGGAGCCGGGACATAATTTTACCCACTCACTGGCTCTCAGAACCTGAGGAGTGGGGCCTTAGACGAAAATAGAGCCTACAACTCTCCCAAAAGGAGAAAAAAGTCTTCCGGTCCCCTGAGAACCGGTCAGGCAACTTGACATGGGGTTGAAGAGGTGAGGTGGGTGGCACTACTAGGGTAGCACCACGCTGGTTGCCCCTCTGAGCCAGGGCTTGGACCTGTAGGGAGAGGCCCTGCATTTGCTGAGCCAGGGTCTCAAGGGGGTCCATAGTTGTGTCAGGGACCAGGGTAGAAAAGGTATATGGGCCTGTGATTATGTAATGACGGGGTAGGGAGACAGACAGTTGAGCCCTAATCTACCCGCCACTCAGTCCCTGCCTACTTGCACGGCCCGTCCTAGGCGACGGCGTACAACTGGGCGACGGTCCCTATGCTCAATATGTGCACGACAGACAAAAAGACAAGGGTACACAGAAGCTAAGGGAAATGGGACAGTTGACCACGGCAACACCGTGAGCAACAGTAGTAGTGAACGAGCCGAGTCAAACCAGGAGTGTACGAGGTACCAAACGCAGATCAGGAGTGTAGTCAGTAAAGCCAGGGTTAAAATGAAGCAAGGTCAATAATAATAATAGAAGGAGCAGCAGAGCCAGGAAACAGGAAAGAATCACAGGCAAAGTCAAGCAGGAAGTGAAGGTATAAACAGACCGAGGGCGGGAGCTAGAACCGTCTGGCCAGGCTGTGATAGGTTCTCCCACTCCTGAGCCTACCAGCCTGAGTGTTAGCAGATCGAGTCACTCTATCAGACCTAGGAGCAGGTGCAGACTGATTAACCGCGAGCGTCGACACAGAAGCTGTGTCTGGCAGATCCTTTACAGTACCCCGCCTTTTATGAGGGGCCACTGGACTCTTTCTAGGTGGACCTGGCTTATTGGGGAACCGAAGATGGAACCTCCTGAGCAATACCCCAGCGTGAACATCCCGGGCGGGTACCCAAGTCCTCTCCTGAGGCCCGTATCCTCTCCATTGGACCAGGTACTGGAGGGAGCCTTGGACCATCCTGCTGTCCACAATCTTGGCCACCTCGAATTCTACCCCTTCAGGGGTGAGAACAGAGACCAGAGATTTCCTCGAGGTAGCCAAGGACGGGGAGCAGCGTTTCAGGAGGGAGGCATGAAACACGTTGTGTATTCGAAAAGACTGGGGTAACTCCAGTCGGAAGGAGACAGGGTTAAGGACCTCAATGACCTTGTACGGCCCTATATACCGGGGAGCAAATTTTTTGGACGTGACTTTAAGGCGCAAATTTTTTGAAGACAGCCACACCAGAACCCCGCCCACAAACAAGGGGTTAGCAGAATGTCTTCTATTTGCCTGAGTCTTTTGTATGCTCTGGGACACCTCTAGGTTCTTCTGAACCTGGGCCCATACTATGCACAGTTCCCGATGAACGACATCTACCTCGTCATATAGGAGCCCAAGAGCAGAAAAAAAAAGATCAACAGAGGAAAGTTCAGGGGCGTCAGGAGCCAAGGAAAAGGCCCATTCTTGGGGCCCGTCCTGGAGCCGGGACATAATTTTACCCACTCACTGGCTCTCAGAACCTGAGGAGTGGGGCCTTAGACGAAAATAGAGCCTACAACTCTCCCAAAAGGAGAAAAAAGTCTTCCGGTGCCCTGAGAACCGGTCAGGCAACTTGAGCTGGGGTTGAAGAGGTGAGGTGGGTGGCACTACCAGGGTAGCACCACGCTGGTTGCCCCTCTGAGCCAGGGCTTGGACCTGTAGGGAGAGGCCCTGCATTTGCTGAGCCAGGGTCTCAAGGGGGTCCATAGTTGTGTCAGGGACCAGGGTAGAAAAGGTATATGGGCCTGTGATTATGTAATGACGGGGTAGGGAGACAGACAGTTGAGCCCTAATCTACCCGCCACTCAGTCCCTGCCTACTTGCACGGCCCGTCCTAGGCGACGGCGTACAACTGGGCGACGGTCCCTATGCTCAATATGTGCACGACAGACAAAAAGACAAGGGTACACAGAAGCTAAGGGAAATGGGACAGTTGCCCACGGCAACACCATGAGCAACAGTAGTAGTGAACGAGCCGAGTCAAACCAGGAGTGTACGAGGTACCAAACGCAGATCAGGAGTGTAGTCAGTAAAGCCAGGGTTAAAATGAAGCAAGGTCAATAATAATAGCAGGAGCAGCAGAACCAGGAAACAGGAGAGAATCACAGGCAAAGTCAAGCAGGAAATGAAGGTATAAATAGACCGAGGGCGGGAGCTAGAACCGTCTGGCCAGGCTGTGATAGGTTCTCCCACTCCTGAGCCTACCAACCTGAGTGGTAGCAGATCGAGTCACTCTATCAGACCTAGGAGCAGGTGCAGACTGATTAACCACGGGGGTCGACACAGAAGCTGTGTCTGGCAGATCCTTTACATCAAGAGACCAGCCGAGGTCAGGTCACAAGATGTCAAAAAGCAAGGGGAGTCTGAAAACAAGGAAAAGCACCAGGCAAGGAAACTCTAATTACAGACAAAGGCCTACTATCCCAGGCTGAACTAAATAAGGTGAGGACGGGAGCTCAGGAACATCAGCCAGGCTTTGATTGGCCTGACGCTCATGAGCTCCTATTGGCTGCAGACTGCCTCAGTCTGCCAGGCCGGGCGACGTCCGAGCAAGTAACTCTCGATGTACTGGAGAGTACGTGACAGTACCCCCCTTTTACGAGGGGCCACTGGACCCTCAACCCCTGTACCAGGTCTATTCGGAAACTTTTTATGAACGTTTTTTATAAGGGTCCGAGAGTGGAAATCTCGGACTGGGACCCAAGTCCTTTCCACTGGACCATATCCTTTTCAATGGACCAGGTACTGGATAGACCCCTGAACCTTTCTACTGTCCAGCAACCTGGCCACCTCAAACTCCTGTCCCTCGGATGTTAAAACTGGGATGGCGGTTTCCCTATGGGAAGGATGGGGGGGAACAAATCTTTTCAGAAGGGAGGAATGAAACACATCATGGATGCGAAGAAGGGGGGGGGGGTAATTTTAAGCGTAAGGAGACTGGGTTGATCCTCTCCATGACTTCATAAGGACCGATGTACCTGGGGGTGAACTTTCAGGAGGGTACCCTCGGGCAGAGGTTCTTGGAAGATAACCAAACCGGATCTCCCACCGAGAAATCAGGATTAGCCGAACGCCTTTTATTGGCTTGAAGCCGCTGGTGGTCCTGGGCTGCCCTGAGATTACTCTGGACGTGGTCCCAGATGACCCTCAATTTCCCAGTGAGAAGCTCCACTTAAGGGATATCTGATACACATGGGGAAAATGAAGAAAACCGGGGATTAAAACCATAATTAGCAAAGAAACTCCTGACGATGTGCTGATGTGATTATTGAGGGCAAGTTACCCAAGCACCAAAAACTTGAACCATTTATCCTGAGCGTCGGCCACGAAACATCTGAGATTCTGTTCCAGAGACTGATTGGTCCTCTCAGTCTGGCCATTAGTTTCTGGATGAAAGCCCGATGAAAAGGACAAGTCTAGTCCTAACTGCTTGCAGGACGCCCTCCAAAACAATGATACAAATTGGACCCCCCTGTCAGAGACGATGTTAACAGGTACCCCGTGCAAACGTAAAATATGTTTAATAAAGAGGTTAACTCTTTAGCATTTGGCAAATTCTTCAGGGGAATGAAGTGAGCCATTTTACTAAACCAGTCTACAACTACCCAGATCACCGACCTGCCCTGGGATGAAGGCAGATCGGTGATAAAATCCATGGCTAGATGAGTCCAGGGTCCTTCGGGCACCGGCAAAGGACACAGCAAGCCTGCAGGTCGGGATCTGGGAGTTTTAGACCGGGCGCAGGTCTCACATGAGACCACGTAGACTCGGACATCCCGTAGCAGCCCTGGCCACCAGAAACCACGGATGACAAGGTCCCTGGTACCAGAGATGCCTGGGTGACCTGACTGGACTGAGTCATGACACTCCTGGAGGAGCCTCAGCCGGAGGTCTAGGGGTACAAACAATTTGCCCTCTGGAAGGGGCAGAGTCCTGGCTGGCCGTGATCTCTGAGGTCAGGTCAGAGTCTACGGTTGCCAGTACCGCACCAGGAAGCAATACTCCTTCGGGTTTGGTCTCAGGCGGAGGGGTGGCCAGAAAACTACGGAACAAAGTATCCGCTTTAATATTCTTTGAACCAGGCCTGTAGGTAAGAACAAAATTGAACCTGGTAAAAAATAGAGCCCATCTAGTCTGTCTGGGTTTGAGTCTCTTGGCTGAATCTAGAAAGACTACATTTTTATGGTCAGTGAGGACTGTGACCCGATGTCTTGCCCCTTCGAGAAAATGGTGCCATCCCTCCAAGGCCCATTTGATGGCGAGCAGTTCCCGATTACCCACATCATAATTTTGCTCAGTGGGAAAGAACTTATGGGAAAAGAAGGCACAGGGTCGGAGGTGAGTGAGAAGTAGGACCCTGAGACAATACTGCTCCCACACCCACCTCGGAAGCATCCACCTCCACAATAAAGGGTTGAGTATAATCCGGTTGAATTAGTACCGGGGCAGAGGAACAGCACCCCTTAAGGAGCTCAAAGGCTCGGACCGCCTACAGAGACCAGTGGAGGAGATCCGCACTTTTACGGGTGAGGTCAGTAAGGTGTTTGGCAATTACTGAAAATTTTTTGATAAAACGTCTGGAATAATTAGCGAACCCTAAAAACCTTTGGAGGGCTTTCAGGGAACAGGCCGAACCCAGTCAGATACCGCCTGGAGCCTGGCAGGATCCATGCGGAAATCCTCAGGGCTAAGGATGCGTCCCATGAAAGGTATCTCTTGAATACCAAAACTACATTTTTCAAATTTAGCGAACAAATTATTGGCCCTGAGAATGTGCAGGACAGTCCTGACATGTTTGACGTGCGAGTCCCAGTCTTTGGAAAACACCAAAATGTCATCTAAGTATACCACCAAGAAGAGCCCCAGATAGGGGGGCGGAGCTAACCGCACTGTGAGATGGTCGCTTGATCCCGGCGCTCCTCACTGAGACACAGATTTCCACGGCTGGAGGGCTGTTAATCGCACGAAAATGGTCCGTACGAATCGGGATAAGTCAAGTGACTCCCGGGGGACATCGAAAACCGGCAAAGCGCAATCGGAAATGGAGAAATTCCTCCATAAAAAGCACTTCTCCCCGGCCGGAAAAGCAAGATGGCGCCGGAGAAAGCAATCCCGCCGGAAACACGCCAAGGTGACGACTCTGATGAGGAAAGCTCCTGTACGCACTCGGATGCTGGAGGTGGGTCAGATCCCTTACCCATAACTAGAGCTTTCCTGAAAAAAGCTTTGGCTAGCGCGATGTCCCCAGTTCTAAAGGAATTGTCTTCCATTAAAACGGACATACAGCAAGTGGGGCAAAGAGTAGCAGTATTGGAGGACACTCAATCTGCCATTATTCAACAGGTTGAGGCCGTGCAAGGCGCCGTAGCTTCGCATTTCTCCCACTTAAACCACACTTACATACAGCTGGAGGATCAGGAGAATCGTAGCAGGCGGAAAAATGTTAGGCTGCGAGGCATCCCCGAGACGGTCCTTACGGAGGAGATCCTGCCAACGGTAAAGACCATCTTCTCGATCATTTTGGGACAAGAAAAAGCGGCGCAGGTTGTCATTGAGAGGGCCCATCGAGCATTACGACCTAAGCCGTCTAGAGACGAACCTCCCAGAGACGTTATTTGCGGCCTGCTCAATTTTTTAGACACGGCTGCCATTCTTTCGGCCGCAAGAGGAATTCCCTTATTGGCATTTGAGGACCACAAGATACTGGTCTTTCAAGACCTGGCTGCCAGCACCTTGGCCAAGCGACGGCTGATGAAGCCCTTGACCGAGGCCCTGAGGCTAAGGAAGATACCTATACGTTGGCTATTTCCGTTTGGCTTGGCGATTCTGCGGGAGGGCCGACAGATTACCATTAGAACGCCAGAAGATTTAGAAAAAGCCTGGCCGAAAATAGGCATGGAGAAAATTGACATACCGGACTGGATGCTGATACAATGAGATATCCCGGCATGCGAGATTTCTGATCCACACGCCTGGCAGAGACCCCAGAAATTTAAGGCTCAGCGGAATAACACAAGGAGAGGGTTTGAACGTCACCCGGAAGCCCCCTGAGCACGAAAGAGGACCCCGCTAGAAGGGACTTGTTCACTGTATATCCTTTAATTGTTGGCAGAAATGTGGTCAGATTTATGCTCTACCATTGTGTTATTTTGGTGCTCAGCACTATGTTCGCCCTCCTTCTATTGCACATAATTTGTAGCTTACATAGAAGTCTGTGTTCTCTCCTAACATTGAATAAGGTTGGTTTCATTGTTTCACCCCTCCCCCTGCAACTCTTCAGTTGAGCCGCGACATTTTAAGATAAGGGACAACCTCTATGGGATGGGAGGTCCCCCTTTAGCCCTTTTTCTCCTATGGAATGTCGCTGTCTCACTATATCTCTATTTGTTATCTCATTTGTATATAGTTCTATGTGTGTTCTGCATTCATCCGGTATTCACGCCTATAGTGTATTATGAAGCTAACTGTTTCCTTATTGGGTCATGGCCCCGATTACTTCCTAACACTAAATGTAAACGGGTTCGGTACGCCGCAAAAGAGGTCTCAGGTTTTCAAAATGCTTAGACAGGACAGGCCAGACGTCTTGATGTTACAGGAGACTCATTTTCGCCAAGGGCGGATACCCCGCTTACCTCTGTCTTCATACAGTCAGTGGTTTCATAGTACTCATACATCGGCCTCCAGGGGTGTGTCTGTAGGTATTCATAAAGATTTCCCACTTAAAGTAGAAAACTCAAAGGTGGATCCAGAAGGCCGCTATATTTTTCTTAACGGGTCTCTCTGCAACACCGGGATGACTTTAGCATGTCTCTATGCCCCAAATGATAAACAGATTCCGTGGTTGCTAAGGACATTACGTACACTTAAGGGTTTTGGGGAAGGGATGGTAGTTGTGGGAGGTGATTTAAATGTGGCGCTAGAACCTGATCTTGATTCTTCCTCGGCCGCCCGCGTGAACACTCAGCGAGCTATGCACAAACTTAAACTGATGTTATACAATTGTCAGCTAACTGATGTATGGCGACTTTCGCATCCACAGGAGAGAGATTATACTTTTTATTCCCATCGACATAAAGTATATCGCAGACTAGACTACATCTTTATGTCTTCATCGTACCTGTCGAATTTACAGTCGTCCTCTATAGGACACATTACAGTATCAGATCATGCCCCAGTGCTAGCTAAAATACACGTTCGAGACTTGCCAGTCCGATCCTGGTCGTGGCGGCTCAATGACACCATACTCTCAGATGAGGTTCACGCGGGGGTCATGGGGACAAGATTAGAGGAGTATTTTCGTCTGAATAGTACACCTGATGTTGCAGTGCCAGTGGTATGGGAAGCACATAAAGCGTTTATCCGAGGGGAGTTTATTGCCTTATGTTCTAGTTTGAAGAAGGACAGGAATAAGAAAATGCAGTCTTTGCTGGCGCAGATGTCGGCTCTTGAACGATTGCACCAACTAACTTTGACAGCCTCACGGATTTAGACTCCCTTCGTCATAAACTTAAGGATATGCTAAACATACAAGTGGCAAGATCCTTTCAGAGACTCAAATGTCGTATATACTTACATGGGGATAGGGGCTCAAAATTGATGTCCAAAATGCTTAAGACACAGACGGAAAAATCCTTAGTGTCCTCAGTTAGAACTGCCTCAGGTCAGCGGGTCTCTACCACTCCACAGGTGGCCGAAGCCTTTAGACAATTCTACGCTAACTTATACAACTTGGATGCCCAAGGACTAGCGAGCCCTTTAGACTCAGCACACGAAGACAGAGAAGCGGCGGTGCGGTCCTTTCTTAGCAAGCTGACTTTCCCCCATTTATCAGACAGTGAAAATGCATCCTTGTTGGCTCCCCTTACGATAGAAGAATTGCAGACCAGTTTAACTAGTATCCCTTCGGGGAAATGTCCAGGGCCGGACGGGCTGCCCATTACGTACTACAAAAAATTTAGTAGCTTACTTATCCCACAATTTCTGGAGGTGTGTAATTCTCTCCTAAATGGTGCTTCCCTCCCGCCGCAGGCTCTGGAAGCCTTCATTACCCTCATTCCAAAAGAAGGAAAGAGTCCTGACGATTGTGCAAGCTATAGGCCGATTTCACTATTAAACACTGACCTGAAGTGGTGGGCCAAAATATTGGCTAGCAGAATAGCTAAATTCCTAACGAAATTGATAGCAGAGGAGCAGGTAGGTTTTGTCCCGCGGCGGGAAGAGAAGAACAATGTCACTAGAGTAATAAATGTGATTCATCTTGCGAGGGGGAAGGGGATTCCTCTTGTCCTCTTGGGAACTGACGCGGAAAAGGCCTTTGATAGGGTCGACTGGAGGTTTATCCAGAGTGCCTTACAAAGATTTAGGTTTCCCTTACCCTTTATACGGGCTATATTCTCCCTATACTCAAAGCCCTCGGCTAAAATTAGAGTAAACTGTATTTTGTCCGCCCCCTTCCTCATAAAAAATGGTACGAGGCAGGGTTGTCCCCTTTCCCCGGTTCTTTTTATTTTGGCCCTGGAGCCACTACTGTTGCATATTAGGCAACATGAAGAAGTTAAAGGTTTGCAGGTTGGGGCAGTAGAGCACAAAATTGCAGCGTTCGCCGATGACCTCCTTCTATTCATCACTAACCCGTTGTCGGCCCTGCCGCATATACTGACGTTGTTCGACGAGTTCAGTTTTGTCTCCAATTTCAAAATAAATCTCAGCAAATCGGAAGCGTTAAATATTAATGTCTCTCCCAGAACCATTCTTAAATTACAAAGTTGTACCCCCTTTAAGTGGCCATACAGGGCTATAAAATTCCTGGGGGTTATGATACCCGCTGACCTGAGGGAGCTTTTCAATCTCAACTATAAGGTCCTCTTTGCCAAGATCCGTAAGCACTTGTTAGCTATAAGGCTGCCTTTTCTGTCGTGGTTTGGCAGAAAGAACTTACTCGCTACATACATACTCCCGCAGATTACGTATCTGTTGTGTGCTCTACCAATAGAAGTTCCAAAGAGTTACTTCAGGAACTTTAAAACCCTGTTCATCACCTTCCTTTGGGACTCTAAACGGTCCAGATTAGCATACTCCTCCCTAATACAAAAGAAGGAGCAAGGGGGCATTTCCTTACCTGACCTAGAAACATATTTTATAGCAAATCATTTAGCCCGTTGGACGCAGTTGGCAGATGGGGGTAACACCTCTCTGTCGGTGGTTATGGAAAGAACCCTCATGGGTCCAGAGATGCTTGGCTTGCTTTGGGTTTGCTCTGCCTCGCATTCTCCAAAGGGACACTTGAGCCCAACCACCAGGGGAACGATAGCGGTGTGACAAAAAGCAAGAGCCTTAAATATGTCAAAAAAGCTCCTTTCGCCCCTTGCTCCCCTGAGCGTCCTGCCCTCATATTTGGGCAGACCGCCCGATAGAACAGCGGATTTTTGGAGGCGCTTAAACAAGGTACAAATAGCTGAATTATGGGGGCCGGGGGGGGCCACCTGACTTATGCTCGGTCTTTATGGGACTAGACCTGAAGCAACCAAACACACTACAATTAGCAGACTATGCAGCCACCGTTGCTATGTTTAAAGCTCGGTCAACTCTTTTAAAAATAGATCCGACCTGGTTAAAAAATTATATATTATTACCGGCCACCCCGACTAAAGTTCTGTCTAAACTATATAGAGGCATTCTATTAGAGACATTCTCGCAAAAACCTCACTTTGTGAGACAGTGGGAAAGGGAGTTGAAATTGTCATTCTCCACAGAGGAAGTGGGGTTTATATTGAAAGCCGCCCAGGGGTTTTCTCCGTGTGTGCGCATACGAGAGAATTCCTACAAGTTGGTTACGCGCTGGTATCGGACCCCGGACTTTCTGTCCTCTATAGGTCTGGTGACTGAGAGTTCTTGTTGGAGGTGCCGAGAGGGCCCGGGCTCATTCCTCCACATATGGTGGTCGTGCCCCAAAATGTTAAGCTATTGGAGGGGGGTTGAAGACATGATAAATTCTACCTGCTCTACAAACATTACACTAACACCTGCACTGGTACTGATCTGGTTGCCCATACCTGACTTTACTCCGTCTGCACATAGTCTCCCGACCCACATGATCTCTGCCGCCAAATTGCTGATACCCACCTTTTGGAGACAGCCTGTCCCGCCGACGTTGGAGCTATGGCTAGATAAAGTACAGCAGATATGTAGATTGGAGGAAATGGCTGCTTGGATTAATCACTCAAGGGAAAAATATCTGAAGATATGGAAACCATGGCTGGTCAGGGGGGTGGGGGGGGGGGGATGCTAGAACAAACATGCCCTGCTTACCAGACCCTTTATACGGGTGGGTTAGGTGGGATATGTATTCTTGGGGATGGTATGGGAAGTGGACATGAAGGGGTATGTCATACGAATTATGTACATGAGGAAGTTGTACACCAAGTGCGGTATGTTTTCTCTATGCATTTATTGAGTCTGGCCTACACGGTATCTATAAATTATACATACTGAGTCTTTATTATAGCATATTTTATTTTATTTTATTATCCACACTATGTTATGCATTTAGAGGCCTGCCCAGTTGAGTTGAGTCCTGTTTGCATATTCTTGACCAAGATAATTGTGTAATGTAACATTGAGGCGTGAAATCGGAGGATGCCACCATCTTGTTATCTACCCCTGTGTTAAATATTTGCTATCTTGTACTTTTACTGAGATATATGTCAGATCAGGAGATTTTGGGGGGTTTCGCTTGTTTAGTGAGGATGTTGTTTCCTTCGCGATGTCTATTAGACATCTTCATTAGAAGAAGTATTTAAACCCATTATTTTTTTTTTACTCATGCTCTGTTTTAAAATCGCATACCCTGATATTTGACTTGTATTGAATTGTTTGATGTCTACCCTTGTACGTCATGTTTATTTGTTTAATAAAAATAGATTTTGCAAAAAAAGAAGAGCCCCAGATAGTCTCTAAAAATATAATTTATGAAAGTCTGGAACACAGCTGGCACATTACATAGACCGAAGGGCATCACCATGTACTTAAAGTGCCCTTTGGGGGTGTTAAAGGCAGTCTTCCACTCATCCCCCTTATAAACTCTAATCAGGTTATAAGCCCCCCCCCCCCCCCCCCGCATGCCAAACTTAGAGAACTATTTGGCCCCCTGAACCTGATTAAATAGATCGGGGATGAGCTGTGTTGGTTCTTTATAGTAATATTGTTAAGCTGATGGTAGTCGATACAGGGTCGGAGCCCCTCGTCTTTCAGATGCAAAAGGCAGGCAGGGTCAAACCGGGAAAGTACGGAAAAACAAAAGTCAGAAGGCAAAGACAAGTCAGGAGTCCAGCCGAGGTTAGGTCACAAAAAGTCAAAAAGCAAGTCGCTCAGGGGAGTCTCAAAACAAGGGAAATCACCAGGCAAGGAAACTCTAATTACAGACAAAGGTCAACTATCCCAGGCTGAACTAAATAATTGCCTCAGTCTGCCATTCCGGGAGACGCCCTAACGAGTAACTCTCAATGTCCTGGAGACCGAGGGAGCCGTAGGCATAGAGTACGTGACACCATCATTCCCATGACCACCCCCGTGGCCGCGCTACACCTGTGACGTCTGTTAGAACACTTTTCTACAGGGTTGGTGTTAGGATGGGGGTCAAACTGGGCAAATGCCCAGGGCCACCATCCCCACAGGGTCTCCTGTCTGAGGATAAAAATATCAGCCCACTGTTATCAGTGGGTCCGTCTCCCATCTGGGTCAGGTAGCAACAACTACAATCACAACTGGGCCTGGAAGAGAAGCGGGCCTGTTAATGGCAACATTAGTATATGGGGGCATAAAGGGGGCACTATTACTGTATGGGTGCACAAAGGGGGCGCTATTATGGTGTGGGGCACCAAGTGGGTGGCATTACTACTATCTGGCGCACTGTAGATGACGAGTTTGTTTAGAGGATGGGGTATAGGTGGGATGAATGCAAGAAAAGCAGGAAATCAACTTGTCTGTATTTTAAATTCTGCAGAGGGGATTCATGGGTAGAAGTCGTTTTAGGTTTCTGGGCAGGATGGAGAAGAAAAGGGAAAGTGAACAAATCTAATCTGAGAAGACGTCACCTGTGAGTCACTGTGCTGTATATGGTCTACAACCCTCCTGTGTAGGACCAGTATTTACCACTATATGGTCACTGGATGTCATTGTACTGTAATCACTTATATGGTCTGTAGAGTTCCTGTGTAGGACCGGTATCTAACACTATATGGTCAATGCATGTCACTGTACTGTAATCACTTATATGGTCTGTGGAGCCCCTGTGTAGGACCGGAATCTATGATTATATGGTCACTATAAGGTGGTGATATTGGTTTTTGTTCAGTGGTTTTGATTCAGTAACAGTATGGTAATATTATTCAGTCACTGTGTGGTCATTGTGTAGCGGAAGTATTGAGTAACTATGCAGGTAAGAGCCTATTCACATCTGCGTTGGAGGCTCTGTGAAAGATCTGGACGAAAATACCGGAAACCATAGCGCAGCCTGCTGCACTTTTGTTTTTGGTATAATCACGGATACCATGACGGAAACCAGACGGTAATTTTGTGGTTTTAGGCCTCCACATAAACACTGATGCAGGTGTGAACAAGCCCTAAGCGGGATTAGTTTGCGTGTACGATCCCAACCTGAAAACACAACCAGCTGCCATCTTTTAACAATTTAAAGCCCATTTACCTCTGCCGCCTTTATACCGTAGGTGGAGGTAAACAGGTTAAGGACGGGCAGCTACTATTGGTCCAGTGCTGTGTGCTTGTCCCCCTAAGCTAAAATTTGTGGCCTGCACATCAGGATATTTTTTATACAATTTCTTGGGATGAGAGGTGATCATAAAACAGGAATTTATTATTTTTTTTAAAGCGACCTGTCCACAGAGTTTAAGGCCTGATTTACACTTGTGTGTGCATTTTGCGCGCGCAAAAGGCACTTGACAGCTCCGTGTGTCATCCGTGTATGATGCGCGGCTGCGTGATTTTCGCGCAGCCGCCATCATAGAGATGAGGCCAGTCGACGTCCGTCACTGTCCAGGGTGCTGAAAGAGCTAACTGATCGGCAGTAACTCTTTCAGCACCCTCGACAGTGAATGCCGATCAAAATATACACCAATCTGTGAACAAAAAAAAGACGTTCATACTTACCAAGAACGTCCTGCTTCCTCCAGTCCGGTCTCCCGGCCGTTGCCTTGGTGACGCGTCCCTCTCTTGTCATCCGGCCCCACCTCCCAGGATGACGCGGCAGTCCAAGTGACCGCTGCAGCCTGTGATTGGCTGCAGCCTGTGCTTGGCCTGTGATTGGCTGCAGCTGTCACTTGGACAGAATTGTCATCCCGGGAGGTCAGACTGGAGGAAGAACCCGGGAGTTCTCGGTAAGTCAGAACTTCTGTTTTTTTTTACACGTACATGTATATTGTGATCGGAAGTCACTGTCCATGGTGCTGAACCAGTTTTACTCTTTCAGCACCGTGGACAGTGACTGTCTCCCGACGTCGCGTACCGGAAAATTTTTTGCCGGGTTCGGTCAAAACGAGTTTGGCCGAACCCGGTGAAGTTCGGTGCGCTCATCACTAATTTGACACTCCGTTTGGATGTTTGTAAACAGAAAAGCACGTGGTGCTTTTCTGTTTACATTCATCCTTTTGACAGCTCTTGCGCGAATCACGCAGTTCGCACGGAAGTGCTTCCGTGCGGCATGCGTGGTACCCATTGACTTCAATGGGTGCGTGATGCGCGAAAAACTCACGATTATAGAACATGTCGTGAGTTTTACGCAACGCACTCACGCTGCGCAAAATTCACGCATCGTCTAAACTGCCCCATAGAGTAATATAGGTGCATACGACACGCGTGAAAAGCACAAGCATTGCACGCGCGTATATTACGCTCGTGTAAATGAGGCCTAAGGCAGCACAGAGTATTTCAGGAGAGGAGCGTGCAGATTCTGTGCTGCTGTGAACTCTGCTCTTACCATTACGTAGCTCTCAGTCTGTTACCTCTCCTCCACTCCTGTCCTCAATAACACCTTCACATGATTGGCAAGTCACCACCCCGCACAAGATCCGCACGCTCATCTCCTGAAATACTCTGTGCTGCCTTAAACTCTGTGGACAGGTCAGGATCCTGTTTCTTTTAAATGCTGCTGGGGAACCCGCTCGATCCACTATATAAGGCTGCGCCTCCATCCTCTTCTGCCCCAGTCACTTATTCCCAAGCACTGTAGCACAGCCTTATATAGTGGATCGAGCGGGCTGCCGCGACCTCTGCAGCCAATCACAGGCTGCAGTGGCCTCTGCAGCCAATCACAGGCTGCAGCGGCCTCTGCAGCCAATCACAGGCTGCCGCGTCAGGAAAGAAGGTCGGACTGGAGGAAGAAGAGGGACTCGTCACCAAGACAACGACCGGGTACGTATGAAATGCTTTTTATTTTATTTTTAATCAGCAGCCTCTTTTCTCTATCAGTGATTGATAGAAATAAGTGGCTGCCGATTTGAATAATATTTTTGACCGGGTTCGGTCAAAACGTGTTCGGCCGAACCCGGTGAAGTTCGGATTCGCTGCGAACCGAACTTTTCCCGATGTTCGGATTGAAACCGGGTTCGGTTGTCCCGGTTCGCTCATCTCTAGTCATGGCATAGACGACCTGTTAACTTTATTCGGCGGTTAACTATGATTACGGCCATACTAAATTTATATTCTTTTTTTTATGTTTCACTACTTTTTCACAATAAAAACACTAAGGCTATGTTCACACAGAGTTTTTTGCAGGCGGAATTTCTGCCTCAAAATTTAGTTTGTAAGTTTGAGGCAGATTTTCCTTTCCCTGCACGCCGATTTTCGCGGCATTTTTCGCTGCGTTTTTGCCCGCGGCCTTTGAGCGCCGCGGGCATAAAACGCCGCAAAATACGCTTTCTCTGCCTCCCATTGAAGTCAATGGGAGGTCAGAGGCGTAAACGCCCGAAAATAGGGCATGTCCCTTCTTTGTCCCGCGAGAAATAAACGGGAGGCATTTTCGGGCCGTTTTTGACGAGTTTTCCGGAGCGGTTTCCGCGTCAAAAAACTTGTAAAAAAACTCAGTGTGAACATAGCCTTACATAAAGTCGCCATATTCTGAGAGCCATAACTTTGTATTTTTCCATCCGCAGAGCTGTGAGGGCGTTTTTTTGCGGGACATGCTGTAGTTTTTATTGGTACCGTCTTGGGGTACATTTTTTTGGTAGCTTTATATTCCAATGTTTTGGAGGTGATGTGACCAAAAACAGAATATCTGTAATTTTTTTTTATATTTTTCTTACAGCGTTTACCGCGCAGGATAAATGATGTGATTATTTTTGTGTATTTATGGATGTGGCAATACCAGTTGTGTATAGTTTTATATATTTTTTTAATAATGACTTTATAAAGAGAGAGTGGCAATTTTTGTTTTTTTATTTTTCTAGAGCATTCTTTTTAGTTTTTTATTCCACTAGGGGAATTGAGGATCCGATCACCTCTTAGCTGGTATAATACACTGCATTCTGGCAGGGCCTAATAGGCTTCAGTACATGGCAGGCAACGAGGCCTTTGTTAGGCCTCCAGTTGCCATAGCAACCATTGGCACCCCCGCGATCGCCTGCTATTGTACAGAAGAAGCCCCTCCCTCTGTCAACCACTTAGATGCTGCGCTCGCTATTGACTTTGTGGACTTAGGGGTTATACGGCCTATCATGAGGCGGTTCTAGTTGAAATCTATGACAGACACCCCTGTCGCTCTATGTTTTGTAGGATACAGACTTTCAATCACTGTATCACGCCGCCGCTCCTGACCGTTAACCTTAAAGGCTAAAAGAGGCCTCATCTGCTCTGCTTGTTGTGCAATTCACCGGGTTGGGTGAATATAAATTTTAGTTGCACATTAAAAATATTTTTAAACATAAATAATTTGTTTTTGCATCTCCGCTTTCCAAGAGCCGTAATTTTTGTATTGTTCTGTCAATATCGCTGTATAAGGGCTTTTTTTTTTTTTGCCAAACGAGTTATTTTCTTTAATGGCACCATTTTTGGGTACATATGATATATTGATTAACTTTATTATATTTTTTGTGGGGGGTAAAAAAAAAACACTTTTGACATGTTTTTTTAATTTTTTTTAGTTTTTTACGGTCTTCACCATGCTGTTTAAATAATGTGTTAACTTTATTGCTCTGGTCGTTACGATCGTGGCGATACCACATATGTGCATTTTTTTCCCACTTGTACAAAATAAAACCCACTTTTTATGAAAAAAATGGTTTTGTTTAATTTTTACTGTATATGTAAATGCCCGTGTTGTACGTTTTATGGGTGCGATTACGTTTTAGGAACCCAGTGGAATTGACCACATTGATTTGAGAATTCTTTGAGATGATAGAGACTTCCCCAGAGGGTGTAGTGTGACCCTACTGTCTGTATTCTTGTACCATATTACGTTTTATATGGCCACCGGATCACTGAGATACGCTTCTTGTGATGTCATCTAGAATGTGGGCAGATTCTATTTCTCTACACCTCTTAATCTGGATGTGTAAACATCTTATGACATCATCAAGTCTATAAATTGGGGTCACACATTGACCACGGTGTCGGTTTCTCTTGCTGGCTCTCATCATGAAGGTGTCTTTGATGAAGAGGAGGATAGTGAAGATGTTTTTCAAGATGAGGATTGTAGAGAAAATGGAGGTTGGCGGACGTCAATTTCCCGATGATATAGAGATGGAGGACAAGGAGGAGGATGAGAAAATGGAGGTTGGCGGACGCCAATTTCCAGATGATATAGAGATGGAGGATATGGAGGATAAGAAAGACAAAAAGGAAGTTCGCGGACGCAAACTTCCAGAGGATGTGGAGATGGAGGACCTTTCAGGGGTTACTATTACCACCAGGGCCTCAAACCCCCGGAAGAGAAAGTGGGCATTTTAATTCCATCTGCCACTCGGGGCCCATTTACCATCAGGGCCCCGAACCCCCGGGAGAGAAAGAGGCCTGTTCAGTTCCATCTGTCGCTCGGGGCCCATTCACCATCTTTTGTCACCCCAACATGGTGGTCTTTACCACCTAAACCATCTGAAATTGTCATGAAGACTCCCCCAGCGCTGAGAACCAGTGACGTGCAGAACAGAAGCGAGATCCGGTAAGTCCGACGTCTTCTGCTCCGTCTTCATCTCCTTGTGGTGAAGGTTTTGTGAATTTTTGGGCTAATTCAGATTTTTTGTCTTTTCTAGGATACAACTCTGAAAAAATAGAAAAAATGTTTTACGCTCTCTTATGATCCAGGACTGAGCTGTGTAAGGGTGGACTGGCGGCCATATCCACGTGTGAAGCAGGACCCTCCTCTTCTTCATGTCACAGATCATCACATGTTAAAGGGCCGGAGAAAACCGCACAGCAATTCTACTGGATTCTGGAATAAACATATATTTTCTTTACAATTTTCAGTGTTTTCATATATATATTGGGGAATTTATCCAGGGAGCCTTTTATCTACAGGGATCATAAGGGTGTAGAAAAGTCAGGTGTAATAATCTGCAGAATATATCAATAAGTATCTATCAGCAGGTAGAGAGGACAGAGCAATATTCTGCAGATCTCCAGAGAAGTCAGTGGTGTAATAATCTGCAGAATATATCACTATGTATATGTCAGGAGGTAGAGGAGTAATGTTCTGCAGATCTCTAGAGAGGTCAGTGGTGTAATAATCTGCAGAATATATCAGTATGTATCTGTCAGGAGGTAGAGGAGCGATGTCCTGCAGATCTATAGAGAGGTCAGTAGTGTAATAATCTGCAGAATATATCACTATGTATCTGTCAGGAGGTAGCGGAGCAATGTTCTGCAGATCTCTAGAGAGGTCAGTGGTATAATAATCTGCAGAATATATCACTATGTATCTGTCAGGAGGTAGAGGAGCAATGTTCTGCAGATCTCTAGAGAGGTCAGTGGTGTAATAATCTGCAGAATATATCACTATCTATCTGTCAGGGGTAGAGGAGCAATGTTCTGCAGATCTCTAGAGAGGTCAGTGGTGTAATAATCTGCAGAATATATCAGTATGTATCTGTCAGGGGTAGAGGAGCAATGTTCTGCAGATCTCTAGAGAGGTCAGTGGTGTAATAATCTGCAGAATATATCAGTATGTATCTGTCAGGATGTAGAGGAGCGATGTCCTGCAGATCTCTAGAGAGGTCAGTGGTGTAATAATCTGCAGAATATATCACTATGTATCTGTCAGGGGTAGAGGAGCGATGTTCTGCAGATCTCTAGAGAGGTCAGTGGTGTAATAATCTGCAGAATATATCACTATATATATGTTACGAGGTGGAGGAGCAATGTTCTGCAGATCTCTAGAGAGGTCAATGGTGTAATAATCTGCAGAATATATCACTATGTATCTGTTAGGAGGTAGAGGAGCAATGTTCTGCAGATCCCTAGAGAGGTCAGTGGTGTCATAATCTGCAGAATATATCACTATGTATCTGTCAGGGGTAGAGGAGCAATGTCCTGCAGATCTCTAGAGAGGTCAGTGGTGTAATAATCTGCAGAATATATCACTATGTATGTCAGGAGGTAGAGGAGCATTGTTCTGCAGATCTGTAGAGAGGTCAGTGGTGTAATAATCTGCAGGATATATCACTATGTATCTGTCAGGAGGTAGAGGAGCAATGTTCTGCAGATCTCTAGAGAGGTCAGTGGTGTAATAATCTGCAGAATATATCACTATGTATGTCAGGAGGTAGAGGAGCATTGTTCTGCAGATCTCCGGAGAGGTCAGTGGTGTAATAATCTGCAGAATATATCACTATGTATCTGTCAGGAGTTAGAGGAGCGATGTTCTGCAGATCTTTAGAGAAGTCAGTGGTGTAATAATCTGCAGAATATATCACTATGTATCTGTCAGGGGTAGAGGAGCAATGTTCTGCAGATCCCTAGAGAGGTCACTGGTGTAATAATCTGCAGAATATATCACTATGTATCTGTCAGGAGTTAGAGGAGCGATGTTCTGCAGATCTCTAGAGAGGTCAGTGGTGTAATAATCTGCAGAATATATCACTATGTATCTGTCAGGAGTTAGAGGAGCAACGTTCTGCAGATATCTAGAGAAGTCAGTGGTTTAATAATCTGCAGAATATATCACTATGTATCTGTCAGGAGGTAGAGGAGCAATGTGCTGCAGATCTCCAGAGAGGTCAGTTGTGTAATAATCTGCAGAATATATCACTATGTATCTGTCAGGAGTTAGAGGAGCAAAGTTCTGCAGATCTCTAGAGAAGTCAGTGGTGTAATAATCTGCAGAATATATCACTATCTATCTGTCAGGATGTAGAGGAGTAATGATCTGCAGATCTCTAGAGAGATCAGTGGTATAATAATCTGCAGAATATATCACTATGTATCTGTCAGTGGGAGGCGGATGCTTCTTTTTACCGCTAGCTGATTTTTTCAACTAGTGGACAAAAGAAGCGTCCTGCCCGATCTGAAGTGAATGGGAGTAGGAATCTTTTGGTTGACGGCAGGAATAATTCTGCGGCCGATTTTGCAGCGGGACCCACCAAGCAAAATCCACCGTGTGAACATGGTCTTAGTGACCCCTTTGCGGTGCAACTTACTCGGCAGCAGCGGCAGTAAAATGGAAGAAACTAGACACCAAAAATAAAAAGTTAGGCTGTGTTTTACCATAGATAAGTTAGGTCCCCTGTGTTTTACCATAGATAAGTTAGGCCCCTGTGTTTTACCATAGATAAGTTAGGTCCCTGTGTTTTACCATAGATAAGTTAGGCCCCCTGTGTTTTACCATAGAAAAGTTAGGTCCCCTGTGTTTTACCATAGATAAGTTAGGCCCCCTGTGTTTTACCATAGATAAGTTAGGCCCCCTGTGTTTTAACATAGATAAGTTAGGCCCCCCTGTGTTTTACCATAGATAAGTTAGGCCCCCTGTGTTTTACCATAGATAAGTTAGGCCCCTGTGTTTTACCATAGATAAGTTAGGCCCCTGTGTTTTACCATAGATAAGTTAGGCCCCTGTGTTTTACCATAGATAAGTTAGGCCCCCTGTGTTTTACCATAGATAAGTTAGGCCCCCTGTGTTTTACCATAGATAAGTTAGGCCCCTGTGTTTTACCATAGATAAGTTAGGCCCCTGTGTTTTACCATAGATAAGTTAGGCCCCCTGTGTTTTACTATAGATAAGTTAGGTCCCCTTTGCACCAATAAAAAGAAAACTCACCTTACCCTGATGGGTCCTGTAACAGATTTTTAGTCTCTAAATGACCGAACAATGAAACACAAAGTATATTAGAAAGTTGTAGAAATCTTTACTGTATACTGAATAAACTTTAACCCCTTAAGTACACGGCCAATTTGAGTTTTTTAATTTTAGCCTTTTCCTTCCCGCCTTCCAAAAGCCATAACTTTTTTTATATTTTTTCGTCGACGTAGCCTTATGAGGGCTTGTGTTTTGCGGGACAAGTTGTAGTTTTTCATGGCACCATTTATTCTACAGCATAATATACTGGGAAGCTGAATCAAAAATTATTTGTAATGTGAAATAGGCAAAAAAACAGCAATTACGCCATTTTTTGAGGGGTTTTGTTTTAACGGCGTCCATCAGGCGGTAAAAAAAACTACATGTTTACCTTATTCTACAGGTTGATACGATTACGGCGATACCACATTGTTATGTTTTGTTTTATGTTTTACCACTTTTAGAAAAAATAAAACTATTTGCCTAAGGGCAGATACAGACGGACGTTGCGTTTTTGCGCGCGCAAACAACGCAGCGTTTTGCGCGCGCAAAAACCATTTGACAGCTGCGTGTGTCATCCGTGTATGATGCGCGGCTGCGTGATTTTCGCGCAGCCGCCATCATAGAGATGAGGCTAGTCGACGCCCGTCACTGTCCAAGGTGCTGAAAGAGCTAACTGATCGGCAGTAACACTTTCAGCACCCTCGACAGTGAATGCCGAACACAATATACAGCAACCTGTTAAAAAAAAAAAAAAGTTCGTACTTACCGAGATCTGCCCTCCCGGCCGTTGCCTTGGTGACGCGTCCTTGGTGACGCGCCTCTCTTGACATCGGGCCCCACCTCCCTGGATGACGCGGCAGTCCATGTGACCGCTGCAGCCTGTGCTTGGCCTGTGATTGGCTGCAGCTGTCACTTGGACTGAATTGTCATCCCGGGAGGTCAGACTGGAGGAAGAAGCCGGGAGTTATCGGTAAGTCAGAACTTCGTTTTTTTTTACAGGTTCATGTTTTTTGGGATCGGTAGTCACTGTCCATGGTGCTGAAACAGTTTAACTCTTTCAGCACCGTGGACAGTGACTATGTCATGACGTCGCGTACCGGACATTTTTTTGCCGGGTTCGGCCAAAACGAGTTCGGCCGAACCCGGTGAAGTTCGGTTCGCTTGTCCGGGTTCGCTCATCTCAAAGACGCTCCGTTTGGATGTTCGGAAACAGAAAAGCACGTGGTGCTTTTCTGTTTACATTCATCCTTTTGACAGCTGGTGCGCTGTTTCAGTCGGTTCGCACGGAAGTGCTTCCGTGCAACCTGCGTGGTTTTCACGCACCCATTGACTTCAATGGGTGCGTGATGCGCGAAATACGCAGAGTTATTGAACCTGTCGCGTTTTGTACGCAGCTGGACAAACGCTGCGCAAAAAGCACGGACTGTCTGTACTGCCCCATAGCCTTGTATTGGTCGATGCGTGGCGCGTGAAAACCACGCGGCCCGCACGGACCGAATACACGCTCGTGTGAATCCCCCCTAAGAAAAATAATGTTTTGTGTCACCTTATTCTGAGAGCCATAACTTTTTTTTATTTTTCCGTCACTATACCGGTGTGAGGACTTACATTTTGCGGGGCGAGCTGTAGTTTTCACCGATACCATTTTGGGGTACAAGCGACTTTTTGATCACTTTTTATTCTATTTGTTTGGAGCGCTAAGGTGACCAAAAAACAGCAATTTACTTTTTTTTTTGTAAACTCGTTTTATTGAAGAATCGTAGTACAAATGCAATCATGCCATGCACATAATACAGAAAATAAGGCAGAGATGTGTGTGAGACATAACACACCAACATTTCAAATAAAGGAGAAATACAGACATGTATTCAGACATTTAACATGTATCCCAAGGCAAAAAACAAAACAAATCAAGACACTATTTTATGAATTATATACTGTAGATCCACAACCCAGTAGCTTCAATTGTGTGTCAATGACCGGCGGAGGTCATTATACCTGTGTGGGGTATACTGAGTCACCGCAGAGTCACACCAGGCTTCCCATATCTTATAGAATTTATCAATGCATCATCTCTGTCTATACATTATCCTCTCATACGGAATGATAGAATTCACAAGTGATTTCCATTTAGCCGTAGTGGGAGGAGGAATATTTTCAAATAATGAGGCCAATGTTCATCCTGTAGCATACCAAACAAACAAACTTGTGGACTAACTGGGACTGGTATATGCAGAATTCCAGTAGCTGCCCCAACTACCTCTTCCCAAAAAGAGGAAATAAATGGACATGCCCAGATCATGTGCCAAAAGTCTGACCTAGGGTACCGGCACCTGTGACATTCCGTGCTCGGGTATCTACCCATTTTGTGTAATCTAACAGGAGTAAGGTAACTTTGATGGATTATGGATATTTGTATCATCCTATTGTTAGCGGCTGGAGACACAAATAGTGGCGAGGATAGGATCTCGTCCCAATCCCCTTCTGTAAGGTCAGGTATCTGTGTAGTCCATTTGTCTTTTACCTGCAGGGGTGTTCTGGCTAATTTGGTCGATATGAGAGATGTGTATATGGCAGATATCAAACCTCTGGTGCCTTTGGATCTAAAAATTCCTATCAGAGGAAATTGCGAGAATGCCGTGTCAGAGGAAGGGTACTGGGCCCCGAGAGCATGGCACAATTGTAGGTATCTGTAAAAGGCAGTCCTAGGTATTGCAAAGCCAGACAGCAGTTGTGTAAACGATTTAAGAATATTATCCTCATACATATCCCCAACAGTGCATACCCCGTGCTGAATCCAAAAGGAGGGAGACAAAGCATCTGACATCTGGGAGAGGAGTGGGTTAAACCATAACGGCATATCAGTTTGTACATCAGAGTACCCATAAATGCTTTTCGCAGCCATCCACACCTGAGACGCCACCCTATGAATGGGCAATACATTTTGAATTGCAGTCAGGGACCCCTCTAATACTGGCCAGAGAGTGGTCATTTGCAGATGAAACGCCAGATGATGTTCCCTATTTGGCAAGGTCATGTTGGCGACCCAAACTTTCAAATATCTTAATTGCCCCGCCAAATAATAGAGGTAGAGATCTGGCAAGGCTGCTCCTCCTAATGTTTTGGGACGCTGCAAAGTAGTGAGACTGAGCTTAGATCGATTGGAACCCCAAATAAATGCTGGAAATAAGGCATGTATCTGCTTGAAAAATGTTTTAAACACTGGTGTCGCTGCGTGTTCGAGGACATAAAGACATTTGGGAAGAACGACCATTTTAATTAAGTTTATTCTGCCAGTCACTGCTAGGGGAAGAGCGCTCCAGATCCTAAACTTAACCTTTACGTATTCCAGTAGCGACAATATATTAGTGGAATGATCATCCCCATGATACAGATTGATAATAATACCTAGGTATTTAAATGAGGAAACCACCCGTAAGCCATGTATGGAGTCTGGCCATCCCACCCCCTGTAAGGGCATAAAAAAAGACTTAGTCCAGTTGATATGGAGTCCAGCGAATCTCCCAAATATCTCCAGAGTAGTAATCGCCTGGGGTAATGTCACAATTGGCTGGCACGTAAAAAGAACCATGTCGTCTGCAAATAAGCCAATTCTATCCTCCCTGCCCCCCAAACAAATCCCTTTGTACGCAGGGTGTTGTCGTATACGTATAGATAATGGTTCAATAGCAAGAGCGAAAAGCAATGGGGAGAGCACGGACATCCCTGCCTAGTACCTCTCTGTAAACTGAAATATGGGGATAGTTCACCATTCACCAGAATTTGTGCCCTCGGCGCCTTGTATAGGAGCGAAATCCATCAAAGGAACTGTGGACCAAACCCAAACCTCTCCAAAGTCTACAGCAGGTATACCCATTCAATGGAATCAAAGGCTTTCGCAGCGTCCAGAGACGCCATTGCCCAATCAGCCTTTATAGCACCCCCTATCTGAGCAAGAATCTGCACCCTCCGGATGTTATCGGAGGTAGACTTCCCTGGCATAAAGCCGGACTGGTCATCATGAATAACTTGGGAAATGACTTTATTAAGTCTGTTTGCCAGAATTTTAGTAAGTAGTTTGTAGTCATTTTTTAATAACGATATCGGACGATAGGAGCCACATTCCATAGGGTCTTTATCGGGTTTTAACAGGACAATAATAGTGGCATCATACATGCTATCTGGTAATTGCCACACACCAAGGGCATAAGAAAACATAGCGCATAGTGAGGGAATGAGATGGTCTGAGTATTTGTGGTATACCTCTATAGCAGGGGTCTCAAACTCGGCCAGGTAAGTGGGCCGCATATAGAATAAATGGGAAGTTGACGGGCCGCATTACTTTCAAATTTGATACAATACAAAATTATTGTTAATCAATTAGTTATTTGAACTACTATAACACTATATTACTAGAATAATAATAATACATTACTATAATAGCGCTAGGTTTAAAATTTGAGATATTTCTCCACGTGCTTATTTCAACAATCCAGCTTTCCAGTTTAAGTGTCGCTAAATGCAGTCCGGCGGCTCAGTTAGCACACATGTCAAGATTGGGCAGCCCCTTTTTAGATAGTGCCGCAGTGCCCTCTGTGGATGCTGCCGCAGTGCCCTCTTTGGATGCTGCCGCAGTGCCCTCTTTGGATGCTGCCGCAGTGCCCTCTGTGGATGCTGCCGCAGTGCCCTCTGTGGATGCTGCCGCAGTGCCCTCTGTGGATAATGCCGCAGTGCCCTCTGTAGATAAGGCCACAGTGCCCTCTGTAGATAAGGCCACAGTGCCCTCTGTAGATAAGGCCACAGTGCCCTCTGTAGATAAGGCCACAGTGCCCTCTGTAGATAAGGCCACAGAGCCCTCTGTAGATAAGGCCACAGTGCCCTCTGTAGATAAGGCCACAGTGCCCTCTGTAGATAAGGCCACAGTGCCCTCTGTAGATAAGGCCACAGTGCCCTATGTAGATAAGGCCACAGTGCCCTCTGTAGATAAGGCCACAGTGCCCTCTGTAGATAAGGCCACAGTGCCCTCTGTAGATAATGCAACACACCCCTAGATAATGCCAGTGTCCTCTTCAGATACTGCCACACACCCACTTGTAGATAATGCCACAGTGCCCTCTGTAGAGGCTGCCACAGTGCCCTCGGTAGAGGCTACCCCAGTGCCCTCTGTAGAGGCTGCCCCAGTGCCCTCTGTAGAGGCTGCCCCAGTGCCCTCTGTAGAGGCTGTCCCAGTGCCCTCTGTAGAGGCTGCCCCAGTGCCCTCTGTAGAGGCTGCCCCAGTGCCCTCTGTAGAGGCTGTCCCAGTGCCCTCTGTAGAGGCTGCCCCAGTGCCCTCTGTAGAGGCTGCCCCAGTGCCCTCTGTAGAGGCTGTCCCAGTGCCCTCTGTAGAGGCTGCCCCAGTGCCCTCTGTAGAGGCTGCCCCAGTGCCCTCTGTAGAGGCTGTCCCAGTGCCCTCTGTAGAGGCTGCCCCAGTGCCCTCTGTAGAGGCTGCCCCAGTGCCCTCTGTAGAGGCTGCCCCAGTGCCCTCTGTAGAGGCTGCCCCAGTGATGTCAGGGGCTTGCCCAGAGCTGGAGGCTCTTCCTGGGACTCCAGCTGTGCTCCTGACATCACTGGGACTCCTGCTCTGGGGAAGCCCCTGACATCATTGTCGATGTATGGACAGCGATGTCAGAGGCTCCCCCAGAGTCCCGGAGCAGAGCCGATAATAGCGCTCTGCCCGGGACTCCGCTCTGGGGAAGACCCTGACACACTGTCCATATATGGGCAGCGACGTCAGGGAATTCCACAGAGTCCCGGAGCAGAGCCTGTACTAGCGCTCTGCCCGGGACTCCGGCTCTGGGGAAGCCCCAGACATCGCTGTTCTTATGTGGACAGCGATGTCAGGGAATTCCATAGAGTCCCGGAGCAGAGCCGACACCAGCGCTCTGCTCGGGACTCCGGCTCTGGGGAAGCCCCAGACATAGCTGTTCATATGTGGACAGCGATGTCAGGGAATTCCACAGAGTCCAGGAACAGAGCCGACACCAGCGCTCTGCTCCGCTCTCGGCAAGACCCTGACACACTGTCCATATATGAGCAGCGATGTCAGGGAATTCCACAGAGTCCCGGAGCAGAGCCTGTATTAGCGCTCTGCCGGGGACTCCGGCTCTGGGGAAGCCCCAGACATCGCTGTTCATATGTGGACAGCGATGTCAGGGAATTCCAGAGTCTCGGAGCAGAGCCGATACTAGCGGCTCTGTGTCCCGCGGGCCGCAGATGACAGCCCCAGGGGCCGCATGCGGCCCGCGGGCCGCGTGCTTGAGACCCCTGCTCTATACCCGATGCTTTCCATTTTGACATACCTTTCAAGGATTCCCGTATCTTCTCCTCAGTCACATCAGCTTCCAGGGCTGCTCTACCTTCTACACTGTTGGGAACGAAATACCATCCATATAGTACTGAAACTCAGACATATCATAACTGGATTGAAAGGTATATAGCTCCCTGTAAAACTGCACAAATGCCTCGGCTATTCCTTGGGAGTCCATCAAACAATCCCCAGAGCTACTGTGAATTTTGAGAATAGCCGGGCTTTTAGAGTTTTGATGGATTAAGTGGGCCAAGAGTTTGCTGGACTGGTTACCCAACTCAAAATACGATTGCTTCGCAAAAATATCTTCCTATTTGCCTTTTCCTGTAGCAGTAATAGGTATTTCCGCCCCATTTGCAGCCATAAATCTTTATTTATGTCAGTGGGATCAGCAGTGTATTTACCCTCTAGAGCTGCGCATTGCTTCTCCAACTCAATTCTGGAAGAGTCCTTTTTTAAATAGGAAATAGTGGACCGGAGACACCCTCTAAGATAGGCCTTCACAGTATCCCATGCAATGCTGGAATTTTCAAATGTGCTATTTTCTATATTAAATACCTCCATGAGCGGCCGCACTGCCGACTGCAGGGAATAAGGGGAGACCGCCATGACAGGATAGGAGGGAACAGGTGAGGAAGGGGTTAAGGTTGAGTAGCAGGGAGTGAAGGGGAGTGGTTTGGAAGGGAGGAGGGAGGGGCTGGGAGTCTCAGGCTTCCCGCTGTTTTCCTCAGTGCGAGGGAGACAGCGGGAGGTAACACAGTAACAGGAGGAGCAGCAGCAGCGTTGTAGTGTTATATTTACTTACCTGCTCATTGGAGATGGCATCTTTCAGTGAGCTTGTGGAGCGGCTCCGGGCGGCAGTTGATCAGCAGGATGTCGGATGGTTCGAGGAGCAGGTGACGAGACTTGTGGGGCTGACTGTGCCCCAGGCAGCTGGGCCCCGGCGCTCTCATCGCGCGGTGTCCAGGGAGGGGGGTGGGGCGGCTTCTTCCCTGTCGTCCCCTGTAGTGCTGGACTTAAATTTAGGCAGCTCTCTGCTGCTCAGCCCTCTGGCTAGTGGAGGGATCATGCCCGATGTCTGTTCACCTGAGGTCGTGCCTGCTCGCAGGTCACGGCGTGCCAGACCCCCAGGGAGACTTAGCCCTGACGAAATCCCGCGGGTACGGCGCCGCAGGGGAAGCCCCTTCAGGGTCGCTGCAGGCCGGTCTCCAGGGAGAGCTGCATCCCCTCAGTGGTCCCGGCCTGGCAGAAATCCCCAGCTGCGACGGTGCTTGGCAGCTAGGGGGGGGGGGGTTGGCACCTGCCTTCCCAAATACCCCCCCTCCATCTGGTGTGGTGCCGGCAGCCCCGCCTGGTGAGGTGCCAATCAGGGGGCTGGCTGCTTCGAGGTCTGAGTCCGGAAGAATGGCGAGTCCGGTGGGCCGTGGAGTGCGGTCTGAGCTCTGGATACCGCATAACGGGCAGCAGGCGGCTGGCCCTATCAGCATCAGGGCTAGTATGGAGGCCGGCCCTTCGGGACAGTCTGGTCAGGGATCTCCGTGCTTGCATTGTGGGTGCGGGCAGCGCTCGCAGACGGCGGGTGACTTAGAAGAAGGAGACGATGTTGAGCATCGGCGTGTTCAAGTTCGTCCGGCTGGCGGGATCACAGCGCCTGAGCAGCCAGGTGGGTGTTTTTCTTCTTTCTCTTCTCCTAATACGCGCATGTTGGGGGGTGCGGGGGATGCGGCGGGTTCTACGGCTGTTGACGGGTCTTCCGGAGGAGGTGGTAGCGGTCTTGATGACTTAGAGGGATGCTTGCGCGAGCTGGTCAACAGATTAGATAGGTCGCAGGCCCCGGTATCGGCGGGGGTGTCCCTGGTTGCGGTTTGGACGGCGCCGCCGTTGGTAGGGCAGCCTCAATATAGGGTGCAAGTGCGGGGGCGGTGGCTGTGTCGGTGCAGACAGACGGGGCTCAAGAGGGTGACAGGGTGCGGTTGGATGATAGAGCAAGAGGTGAGGTTTATGTCTGTTTTGAGGGCCCGTTGAGGGCGCATTTGAAACAGGAAGTTCAGGAGCGCATTTGGAAGGACGAGTATGTGGAGATATTTTCTCTCCTTCCATTGGCAAAATTTAATTTGGATAAAGGGAAGAGGGATGAGAGTAAGAAGGAAGAGGAGGAACGTCTGCGTTATCGGCTCATTCCGCAAACATTTGTGAATTGGCTGCGGGCCTTCGCGATCTTGGCTAGTGTTGGGGAAAAGGCGCCGGAAAATTGTTCCGCGATTTTTTGTTATATGGATGCTATCGGTGAGGCGCATCGTGCGTATGGCGGTATGGCTTGGCTGCGTTATGATGAGCAATTTCGGCAGCGGAAGGCGGTGCGGCCCAGCATTAGATGGGATCAGAAAAATATCGCATTGTGGTTGAGGGTGACTGCTCCGGTTAAGCCGGGACAGTCCTTTCCAGGAAGCGGAGGGTCTGTAGGGCAGGTCGGTTAGTCCGGTCAAGGTTCCGGTTCAAAACTCGGTTTCTGCTGGTAGTTTAAAGACGGCCAGTGTAAATTTGGGGCAGCGTGCAAGTTCAAGCACGTGTGTTCCCATTGCAGCGGGTCATCTCACGGCGCGTCGAAGTGTTTGCGAAAAGGCAAGAAGGGAGGTGGACCAGGGGGTTCAGCTGGTCAATTTGGTGACGCCGGTGAAGCTGGAAAGGATGGCCCCCTTTCTAAGTAGATATCCGGATAGGGCTGGGGCGCAATTGATTGCGGATGGGTTTAGCATGGGCTTTGTAATTCCTTCTCCTCCTTATGACATTCCAGTGACTCATCGGAATCTCCGGTTCGCTTATCAGCACGCCGGGGTGGTGACTGAAAAACTTCGTAAAGATGTGGTTTTGGGTCGCATGGCAGGGCCTTTTGTGGAACCACCTGTGTCGGATCTTGTTGTTTCCCCGTTGGGTGTGGTGCCTAAGCGTGAGCCGAACAAGTTTCGGTTGATACATCATCTTTCTTTTCCCCGGGGTGCATCGGTTAATGATGGTATTGATCCGGTGTTGTGTTCGGTGGTGTACGCGTCGTTTGATAAGGCAGTGGCGTTGGTTCGCGAAGCGGGTGCAGGTGCCTTGTTGTCAAAAACTGATATTGAGGCGGCTTTTCGGTTCCTGCCGGTTCATCCCAAGAGTCAACGGTTGTTGGGTTGTTTTTGGGAGGGGAATTTTTTGTGGATCATTGTTTGCCGATGGGTTGTTCCCTGTCTTGCGCCTATTTTGAGGCATTTAGTTCATTTTTGGAATGGGCAACTCGGAACGTCGCAGGTGTGAATTCAGTTATTCACTACCTTGATGATTTTTGTGTGTTGGCCCGGGCAGATCGGCGATGTGCGCCAATATTTTGTTTGCGTTGCAGAGAGTCTTGAGGGATTTTGGAGTCCCGCTGGCTCCTGACAAAACAGAGGGGCATGCTACGGTTATTCGTTTTTTAGGCATTGAAATCGACTCGGTTTTAATGGAATGCAGGCTTCCGGAGGATAAGTTGGTGGCCCTTCGTTTGGAGGTTCAGGCGTTGTCTCGGCTTAAAAAGGTCACATTACGCAGTCTGCAGTCATTGTTAGGGAAGTTAAACTTTGCGTGTCGGATCATGCCCATGGGCAGAGTGTTTAGTAGGCGTTTGGCGGCGGCGACTGCTGGTGTGGTGGCACCGCATCACTTTGTAAGATTGAGAGGGGAGCATCGGGCCGACTTGGAAGTGTGACATCGGTTTTTGGGACAGTACAACGTGCGGTCCCTGTGAATGGCTGGGGCTTTCGATTCCGTGGATCTGGACTTGTTTACAGATGCGGCTGGGGGGGGCGGTTTTGGGGCCTATTGTGGTGGCCAGTGGTGTGCTGGGGGGTGGCCGGTTAGCTGGGTGGAAAACGGTCTGACAAAAAACCTGGCCCTGCTCAAGCTATTTCCTATCGTGGTCGCTGTGACCATTTGGGGGGATATGCTCAGGGACAAGAAGATTCATTTTCACTGCGATAATCTGGGGGTGGTGTTGGCTATCAATAACATCTCGGCGTCGTCTCCTCTGGTGGTTCAACTGTTGCGGCATTTGGTGCTGGTTTGTTTGTTGTTAAATGCTTGGGTGGTGGCGGTGCATGTGCCGGGGGTTGACAATTGTGTTGCTGATGCCCTTTCTCGCTCACAGTGGGATCGTTTTCGTCAGCTGGCGCCGGGAGCGGAGCAGATTGGCATGGTGTGCCCGGATCATCTTTGGGAGTTGGTTTCTCTGCGGCAGGAGCATTGATTGAGCGATCATTGGCAAGTTCTACGTGGGCAGCATATAGGGCTGGCTGGGCTCAATGGGAGCTTTGGTTGAGAGGTTTGGGCGACGTCCGGTCAGACCGGGACAGGCTGGTGGCCTTTTTGTATTGGTTGGGGGATGTGTATGAGTCAGGTGTGTCTGTAGCAAAAGTGAATAAGTTTGTGTGCGCTGTGGCGTTTCGTTTGAAATTGCATGGCGAAAAAGATGTGACCAAGGAATTTTTGGCGATTCAAGAATTAAAAGGTATTCGCAGGGGGAGAGGGTCGGTAGATCGGCGGCGGCCAGTTTCTTACCGGATTCTTTGCTTGTTGGGTACGGCGGTGGAGGTGGTTTGTAGTTCGGCCTTTGAAGTCCGATTGTTTCGCTTGGTTTTTTCGTTAGCCTTTTTTTGGGCTTTTAGAGTGGGTGAATTGGTGTCGCCGAGTGGGTTGCGTGCGGGGGGAATAAGTCAAGAGGATGTGGAGTTGTTTGCTGATGCGCAGGTCAAAAACTGACACGGTGGGTAAGGGGACGCGGATTGTGTTGTTTGCTATCGGGCGTTCGGCGGTGTGTCCGGTACAGTGTATGTCTGCTTTTGGGGTACAGGTGGGGGCAACGGGGGTTCCGTTATTGCGGCATGAAGACAGGTCCTTTTTATCCAGGTTCCAATTTGGGGCAGTGTTTAAGCGCTGTTTGCTGGCAATTGGGTTGAAGTCAGCTGAGTATTCTTCCCATTCGTTTAGAATTGGTGCAGCAACTGAAGCGGTGCGATGGGGTTTGGATGAGTCAGGGGTTAGGCGTATTGGGAGATGGGAGTCTAACCGTTTCCGCACTTATGTTCGGCCTCATTTGCTGTCAGACTGTTAAAAGGTTTCTAGGGGGTATGTTGTACCTTTTTGTATTGGTTGGGGATGTGTATGAGTCAGGTGTGTCTGTAGCAAAAGTGAATAAGTTTGTGTGCGCTGTGGCGTTTCGTTTGAAATTGCATGGCGAAAAAGATGTGACCAAGGAATTTTTGGCGATTCAAGAATTAAAAGGTATTCGCAGGGGGAGAGGGTCGGTAGATCGGCGGCGGCCAGTTTCTTACCGGATTCTTTGCTTGTTGGGTACGGCGGTGGAGGTGGTTTGTAGTTCGGCCTTTGAAGTCCGATTGTTTCGCTTGGTTTTTTCGTTAGCCTTTTTTTGGGCTTTTAGAGTGGGTGAATTGGTGTCGCCGAGTGGGTTGCGTGCGGGGGGAATAAGTCAAGAGGATGTGGAGTTGTTTGCTGATGCGCAGGTCAAAAACTGACACGGTGGGTAAGGGGACGCGGATTGTGTTGTTTGCTATCGGGCGTTCGGCGGTGTGTCCGGTACAGTGTATGTCTGCTTTTGGGGTACAGGTGGGGGCAACGGGGGTTCCGTTATTGCGGCATGAAGACAGGTCCTTTTTATCCAGGTTCCAATTTGGGGCAGTGTTTAAGCGCTGTTTGCTGGCAATTGGGTTGAAGTCAGCTGAGTATTCTTCCCATTCGTTTAGAATTGGTGCAGCAACTGAAGCGGTGCGATGGGGTTTGGATGAGTCAGGGGTTAGGCGTATTGGGAGATGGGAGTCTAACCGTTTCCGCACTTATGTTCGGCCTCATTTGCTGTCAGACTGTTAAAAGGTTTCTAGGGGGTATGTTGTACCTGTGGAAGATAGAGTGCGAATGGGATTTGTAAGATGTGTGTTTTCTTTCTTTCGCAGGTTCGCGTCCTTTGCTGGTTTGGATCTTGGGGCACTCCTTTGTGTATTGGGGCGCACTAAGGGCGGAAGTTCGCCCGGATGGTCGACAACTGAGGATTCCGCGGGAGGATGCTGTCCTGCATTGGCTTGGTTTCCGAGGAATGGTTTGGTCCAGGGTGTTACCAGAGTTTCAGGTGTATACGCAGCTAGACCGGGTTCCCGAGATTTTAGTTTTACATGTTGGGGGGAATGACTTGAGTGTGCGCCCTTTTCGTGATTTGGTGAGGGAAATTAAGCACGATTTGTTGTGTTTATGGGCGTTACACCCGGGCCTGATTATAGTCTGGTCAGATATTGTGCCCAGAAAGACATGGCGCTTTGCCCGATCCATGGAGAGGCTCAATCAGGCCAGAATAAAAGTGAATAGGGCGGTGTCGGCATTTGTGGCAAAAAATCGAGGTGTGGTGGTCAGGCACAGGGACCTGGAAGCGGGTGTAGGTTGTTATTGGAGACAGGATGGGGTGCATTTGAATGAGGTGGGGATGGATTTGTGGAGTTTGGCCCTAGCAGACGGGATTGAAAGAGGGGTGTTGGTGTGGAGGAGCTCTTGGGCTTGAGGTGGTCAAGGTCCATGTCGCAGTGGCGGGGGGAGTCCTTGAGGTTGGTCAGTAAAACTGGTGGGGGGGTCGCATCAGGGGTATGCGTCCCCCAAAATATGAAGGCTTCTTAGGGTGTTACCCCTTTGAAGTGCTTTATGGGCAAAGCCATCTGCAAGAAGTGAGCGGTGCCTTCGAGCCGGATTACGGCTGGAGGTAAAAACAAGTGGTGGTGGCAGATGGCTATCTTTTCTAAGTTGTGGTAACCTCAAGGGCTTCCCCTGGTCATGTTATGGGTGTTATTTATATTGACCCTGTTAAGGGTTTGGTATGTTTATTCTGGAAGAATTCCAATGTTGGGGAATTCTAGGTTATTTAAGGTTTGGTTATAAAATTTCTAATTTTATAAAATTTATAATAAACGGCTGCTGTGGCCATTAAAATCCAACCTTGGTGTCATGTGTTATTATTCTTAAGGGGGTAAGGAATAATTACTGATCACTCGACTCTACATATCCAAGTCAAGTTGTTCAGGGATCCTATCCTGAGGGCCTGTCAGGGTCAACCAAAAGGGGTGTATTTTCCAGCTCCTAGGTAAGGAGGGGCCAGGGAGACTAAAGCTGGTCACCATAGGAGAATGATCAGACGCCGCTCTAGATTTATAAGTGACAGATTCAACCAAAGGTACAATGAAAGAATTTCCCAACATATAGTCTATGCAGGATAGGGAGTTTCTGCCTAGGGAGGAATACACTTTAGTTGTTGGGTGTTTATATCGGTAAAGTTCTGTCCATCCCATCTCAGCAAACAGTAAACCCAGTACAGATATGGCGGGGGGTACACGGTCCTGCCCAGAAGAAGCACTAAACCTATCCAGACTGCAGTTCACAACCATGTTAAAATCTCCCATGCCCAACACTTTAGCAGTCGGATATGTTGCAGCAAAGGTAGCCGCCATATGCAAAATCTGTAAAGATGCTGGTGGAGGAATGTACCCTCACTATCGGTTTTAGTATGGATAGCTTCCCATCTCACAGATTTGAGTACCAAAATGAACACGTCCCTCGAGTACGATGTGTAATATGAGTGGCTAGACCACTGGACCCAGGGCCTAAGAACAGTTTTCATTTTAGCAGGTGTTAAATGCGTCTCCTGGAGGCACAATATATGAGGGTTAACTTTGCGAATATAACCATACAATATTACTCTCTTCTGCGGGCTGCCCATACCCCTCACATTTCACGACATTACAGTTAAAGAAGACAATCATAAAATATACTTCTCACATGTAGGAGAGATCCACAATGCCTGATATACATCAACAATCCCGCCTTTCTCAGAAGCAGCTGATAATTATTCGGTGCATCCCTTATGCGTTTACATTTGTACATGAGTAGTATCATAACTGCCCGCACCCAAGGCACATTCCAACCTAGAACCCAAAAGAACAGATTGTAAATAGTAGAACAATACCGACAATGCATGTAGATGCATGTTACATTGCCGGAGCGTGCCCAAAAACGTGGCATTTAAGTATACGGGGGTAATACCCGCGCCAAACAGCAACTTAGTTAAGCTTCCACCATTAAGGGGACGTGCGGCAGCCTCCTCAGGTATGGCGCCCCACAAATCCAAGGACACAAAAAGTCGCACTAGCCAGGCAGTAGGTCTAACCGATCTCTGTCAGACCCAGTCCAGATCACCATCAGAATGGAATGTTCCCGAAATCCTACGATTAGTCATGGAAGTCCGGTGATTCAGAATAGCCCAACATCATCAGTCATCCTTACACGAAACTCCATCTGTGTTATCAGGCAGAATTAGTTCCGTCGAGGTGGGCGCTTGTTTCTCACCCATTCATCAGCATCCTGCGGGGAGTTGAAAAAAACCGGATCTTTCTCCATCCACAATTCGCAACCTAGCTGGATATGACATGGAGTATGGAATACCCAGATCTCTCAGGCGCCTCTTAACAGCAAGAAATGTCGCACGTCTCTTTTGCAAGTCAGCCGAGGTCAGGGAATATAGAGACTTTTGCCCCATTATAAGTAATTTCCGGTAGCCTGCGTGTCAGGCGTAAAATCGTGTCCCGGTCATTCCAATTTAGCATGCTTCTCCTCCTTTAGAGCGCTGAGGCAGAGGAGGGCGGCCGCCATCTTGCCCCTCACCCCGTGCAAAGCCTTGCAGCTTCTCCGCGGCCGACTGACCTCTGGTGGGGCTCATACTGGCTCCGGTAGTCACCCTCGACCGTCTAGATCGTTTGGACGGTATTTTTAAAGCCTTAGGAAGCCTCAGGATGTCTGCAGGATAACATTGGTGCGGGTTCACTGCGGAGCTCCTAGAACATGCGACCGCTCTCGCTGCGCGCTAAGCCACGAACCAGCAATTTGCTTTTTACATTTTCTATATATATATATATAGTTTTTTTTTACAGCTTTCACCAAGCGAGTTAAATAACGCTATATTATGATAGTTCAGACTTTTATGGACGCGGCGACACTAGTTATGTTAACGTTAATTTTTTTTTTAACATTGCTTTATGGAATAAAAATGGGAAAAAGGGGTTTTTGAACTTTAAACATTTTTTTTTGGAACCTTAAGAAAAACTTTAACTGTTTTTTTTTCTTATTAGTCCCCCTAGAGGACTTGAACCAGCGATCATTGGATCGCTTACATGATATACTGCAATACTAATGTATTGCAGTATATCGCTATACTGACAGTCTCCTTTAAAGCCCTGCAAGAGGCCCCCAGGCTGCCATAACATGCATCATTCTGGCAGGGCTTCAAAGGAGTACAAAGATGGCTGACCAGGGGGCCTTTATTAGGGGGCCTTTAATAATATATATAATACATAGATGTGTGGCAAGATAGGATGCAATTCTGTATGAACAAGCCAGGTATTATGGGGCAGGTGTTTCACTGATAGATGGTGTCCTTTCTTATCCCTCTTTTCTGACACGCTCTGCTTCTTTTTAGATCCTTTCCTTCTTTACAGTTTAGAAAACGTTGCTGGGAAAATATTGTGCTAGTATAAACCGGGTGCCCTCGCTTCGGGCAGATGTGGTCGGGCCCTCCCCTACCTGGTTCCCAAATATTAGGGCCTTCATAATGACCTCATGAAACTAATGTAATGTTCCCCTCTGGCCTGCGAGGGGTGAGCTGGCCTGGGCAGGTCCACCAGTAGATTTTTAGGACCCCATCATTCTCATGACCACCCCCATGGCTGCGCTACACCTGTGACGTCTGTTAGAACACTTTTCTACTGGGCTGGTGTTAGGAGGGGGTCAAACTGGGCAAATGCCTAGGGCCACCATCCCCACAGGGTCTCCTGTCAGAGGATAAAAATATCAGCCCACTGTTATCGGGGGTCCCTTTCCCATCTGGGTCTGGTAGCAACCACTACAATCACAACTGGGCCTGGAGGAGAAGGGGGCCTGTTAATGGCAGCATTACTGTATGGGGGGCATAAAGGAGGCACGTTTACTATATGATTGCACAAAGGGGGCACTATTATTGTGTGGGGCACAAAGTGGGTATCATTATTACTATCTGGGGCACTGTGGGTGACGAGTTTGTTTAGAGGATGCGGCATAGGTGGGATGAATGGTAGAAAAGCAGGAAACCAACTTGTCTGTATTTTAAATTCTGCAGAGGCGATCGTGGCTAGAAGAAGTCGTCATAGCGCTCTGGTCAGGATGGAGAAGAAAAGGTAAAATGAACAAATCTAATCTGAGAAGACATCACCTCTGAGTCACTGGATGTCACTGTGCTGTATATGGTCTACAGACCTGTGTAGGAACAGTATTTACCACTATATGGTCACTGGATGTCACTATACTTTAATCACTTATATTGCCTGTAGAGCCCCTGTGTAGAACCGGTGTCTACCACTATATGGTCATTGTACTGTAATCACTTATATGGTCTGTAGGGCTCCTGTATAGGACTGGTATCTACCCCTATATCGTCACTGGATGTCACTGTGCTGTAATTACTTATACCGGTCCTACACAGAGCCCCTGTGTAGGACCGGCATCTATGACTATATGCAGTGGCGTAACTACCGCCGTAGCGGCCGTAGCGGCTGCTACGGGGCCCGCGGCATGAGGGGGCCCGTGTCGCCCGCCGGTACGGGCCCCCACTATGGCTGGAGGCTCCGCTAGCTGCCGCTATGGCTACTACAGCGCGACGCCACTAAACACTATGGCAGAGCAGGGAAGTATCTCCCCGCTCTGCCATTAAAGGGGTTGTTCCTACAAAAGACATGTATCCCCTATCCACAGGATATGGGATACATGTGTGATCGTTTGCAGCCATAGGGAGAACGGGGGACCGAAAGTCCCCTGAAGTGCTCCATCACAAACCTCGGACTTCCGGGGTCTGTGTCGGCAGCTCCGTAGAAATGAATGGAGCGCCGGTCGCGCTTGTGCGCATGCGTGACCAGCGCTCCTTTCATTTCTATTGAGCTGCGCAGACTCCTGAAGTCTGAGGTTAGTCATGGAGAACTTGGGGGACTTTCGGTCCCCCGTTCTCCCTATCGCTGCCAGCGATCACACATGTATCCCCTATCCTATGGATAGGGGATACATGTATTTTGTAGGACACACTATAGGTCAGATATTTTTGGGGGTTTGGGGCTGTATGGCGTTACCTACAGGGGGGGCTGTATGGCGTTACCTACAGGGGGGGCTGTATGGCATTACCTACAGGGGGGGCTGTATGGCGTTACCTACAGGGGGGGCTGTATGGTGTTACCTACATTGGGGGGCTGTATGGCGTTACCTATAAGGAGGTGGGCTGTATGGCCTTACCTACAAGGGGGGGGCTGTATGGCATTACCTAAAGTGGGGGGCTGTATAGCGTTACCTACAGTGGGGCCGTGTAGCGTTACCTACAGGGGGGGCTGTATGGCGTTACCTACAGGGGGCTGTATGGCGTTCTCTACAGGGGGGCTCTATTGCGTTATCTACAGGGGGCTGTATGGCGTTATCTACAGGGGGGGCTGTATGGCGTTATCTACAGGGGGGCTGTATGGCGTTATCTACAGGGGGACTGTATGGCGTTATCTACAGGGGGGCTGTATGGCGTTATCTACAGGGGGGCTGTATGGTGTTATCTACAGGGGGGCTGTATGGCGTTATCTACAGGGGGGCTGTATGGTGTTATCTACAGGGGGGCTGTATGGCGTTATCTACAGGGGGGGCTGTATGGCGTTATCTACAGGGGGCTGTATGGCGTTATCTACAGGGGGGGCTGTATGGCGTTACCTACAGGGGGCTGTATGGTGTTCTCTACAGGGGGACTGTATGGCGTTATCTACAGGGGGGCTGTATGGCGTTATCTACAGGGGGGGCTGTATGGCGTTATCTACAGGGGGGGCTGTATGGTGTTATCTACAGGGGGGCTGTATGGCGTTATCTACAGGGGGGGCTGTATGGCGTTATCTACAGGGGGCTGTATGGCGTTATCTACAGGGGGGGCTGTATGGCGTTACCTACAGGGGGCTGTATGGTGTTCTCTACAGGGGGACTGTATGGCGTTATCTACAGGGGGGCTGTATGGCGTTATCTACAGGGGGACTGTATGGCGTTATCTACAGGGGGGCTGTATGGCGTTATCTACAGGGGGGCTGTATGGTGTTATCTACAGGGGGCTGTATGGCGTTATCTACAGGGGGGCTGTATGGTGTTATCTACAGGGGGGGCTGTATGGCGTTATCTACAGGGGGGGCTGTATGGCGTTATCTACAGGGGGGGCTGTATGGCGTTACCTACAGGGGGCTGTATGGTGTTCTCTACAGGGGGACTGTATGGCGTTATCTACAGGGGGGCTGTATGGCGTTATCTACAGGGGGACTGTATGGCGTTATCTACAGGGGGGCTGTATGGCGTTATCTACAGGGGGCTGTATGGCGTTATCTACAGGGGGATGTATGGCGCTATCTACAGGGGGGCTGTATGGCGTTCTCTACAGTGGGGGCTGTATGGCGTTATCTACAGGGGGGGCTGTAAAAAAGGCACTATCTACAAGGGGGGGTTGTTTGACACTCAGGGGAGGGGGGGGGCCCAGTCAAAAGTTTGCTATGGGGCCCAATCTTTCCTAGTTACGCCCCTGGTTTTGTTCAGTGTTTTTATTCAGTAACAGTATGGTAATATTATTCACTATATGATCATTGTGTGGCGGAAGTATTCAGAAACAATATGCCGGTAAGAGCAGATTCACATCTGCTTTGGAGGTTCTATCACAGATCTGGGTAAAAATACCGGAAACAATAGCGCAGACTGCTGCGCTTTTGTTTTTGGTATGACCACGGACACCATGACTTGAAACCAGACGATATTTTTGTTGTTCTGCTGCTCAACGGAAACACTGACGCAGGTGTGAACAGGCCCTAAGCAGGATTAGTTTGCGTGTGCAATCCCAACATGAAAACACAATCAGCTGCCGTCTTTTAACAATTTAAAGCCCAGTTTCCTCTGCCGCCTTTATAGCGAAGGTGGAGGTAAACAGGTTAAGGATGGGCCGCTACTCTTGGTCCAGTGCTGTGGGCTTGCACCCCAGGCTAAAATGTGCCAGCCAGCCCCTGTGGCCTGCATATCAGGATGTTTTTTTTATTCAATTTCTCGAGATTCAAGGTGATCATAAAACAGCCATTGGGGCATTGTCTTTTTTACAGCGTTCACCGGGTGGTATAAACAACATATTAACTTTATTCGGCGGATAACTGCGATTACGGCCATTCCAAATTTATATAGTTTTTTTTATGTTTTACTTCTTTTTCACAATAAAAACACTTACATAAAGTCGCCATATTCTGAGAGCCATAACTTTTTCCATCTGCAAAGCTGTGAGGGCGTTTTTTTGCGGGACATGCTGTAGTTTTTATTGGTACCATCTTGGGGTACATTTTTTGGTAGCTTTATATTCCAATGTTTTGGAGAAGATGTGACCAAAAACAGAATATCTGTAATTTTTTTTTATATTTTTCTTACAGCGTTTACCGCGCAGGATAAATGATGTGATTATTTTTGTGTATTTATGGATGTGGCAATACTAGTTGTGTATAGTTTTATATATTTTTTTAATAATGACTTTATAAAGAGAGAGTGGCAGTTTTTGTTTATTTATTTTTCTAAAGCATTTTTTTTAGTTTTTTGTTCCACTAGGGGACTTGAGGATCCGATCATCTCTTAGCTGGTATAATATACTGCATTCTGGCAGGGCCTAATAGGCTTCAGTACATGGCAGACCAGGAGGCCATTGTTAGGCCTCCAGTTGCCATCGCAACCGTTGGCACCCCCGCGATAACCTGCTATTGTATAGAAGAAGCCCCTCCCTCTGTCAACCACTTAGATGCTGCGCTCGCTATTGACTTTGTCGACTTAGGGCTTATACGGCCTATCAGGACGCGGATCTAGTTGAACTCTAAGACAGAGACCCCTGCCGTTCTCTGTTTTGTAGGATTCAGACTTTCAATCACTGTATCACGCCGCCGCTCCTGGCCATTAACCTTAAAGGCTAAAAGAGGCCTCATCTGCTCTGCTTGTTGTGCAATTCACCGGGTTTGGTGAATATAAATTTTAGTTGCACATTAAAAATAATTTGTTTTTGCATCTCCGCTTTCCAAGAGCGGTAATTTTTGTATTGTTTCGTCAATATCGCTGTATAAGGGCTTTTTTTTTTGCCAGACAAGTTATTTTCTTTAATGGCACCATTTTTGGGTACATATGATATATTGATTAACTTTTATTATATTTTTTGTGGGGGGTATTTTTTTTATTTTTATTACGGTCTTCACCATGCTGTTTAAATACTATGTTAACTTTATTGCTCTGGTCGTTACTATCGTGGCGATACCACATATGTGTATTTTTTTTCCCACTTGTACAAAATAAAACCCACTTTTTATGAAAAAAATGGTTTTGTTTCATTTTTACTGTATATGTAAATGCCCGTGTTGTACGTTTTATGGGTGCGATTACGTTTAAGAAAGCCAGTGGAATTGACCACATTGATTTGAGAATTCTTTGAGATGATAGAAACTTCCCCAGAGGGTGTAGTGAGACCCTACTGTCTGTATTCTTGTACCATATTACGTTTTATATGGCCACCGGTTCACTGAGATACGCTTCTTGTGATGTCATCTAGAATGCGGGCAGATTCTTTTTCTCTACACCTCTTAATCTGGATGTGTAAACATCTTATGACATCATCAAGTCTATAAATTGGGGTCACACATTGACCACGGTGTCGGTTTCTCTTGCTGGCTCTCATCATGAAGGTGTCTTTGATGAAGAGGAGGATAGTGAAGATGTTTTTCAAGATGAGGATTGTAGAGAAAATGGAGGTTGGCGGACGTCAATTTCCTGATGATGTAGAGATGGAGGACTTGGAGGAGGACGAGAAAATGGAGGTTGGCGGACGTCAATTTCCTGATGATATAGAGATGGAGGATATGGAGGATAAGAAAGACAAAAAGGAAGTTCGCGGACGCAAACTTCCAGAGGATGTGGAGATGGAGGACCTTTCGGGGGTTACCGTTACCACCAGGGCCTCAAACCCCCGGAAGAGAAAGTGGGCATTTTAATTCATCTGACACTCGGGGCCCATTTACCATCAGGGCCCCGAACCCCCGGGAGAGAAAGAGGCCTGTTCTGTTCCATCTGTCGCTCGGGGCCCATTCACCATCTTTTGTCACCCCAACATGGTGGTCTTTACCACCTAAACCATCTGAAATTGTCATGAAGACTCCCCCAGTGCTGAGAACCAGTGACGCGCAGAACAGAAGCGAGATCCGGTAAGTCCGACGTCTTCTGCTCCGTCTTCATCTCCTTGTGGTGAAGGTTTTGTGAATTTTTGGGCTAATTCAGATTTTTTGTCTTTTCTAGGATACAACTGTGAAAAAATAGAAAAATGTTTTACGCTCTCTTATGATCCAGGACTGAGCTGTGTAAGGGTGGACTGGCGGCCATATCCACGTGTGAAGAAGGACCCTCCTCTTCTTCATGTCACAGATCATCACATGTTAAAGGGCCGGAGAAAACCGCACAGCAATTCTACTGGATTCTGGAATAAACATATATTTTCTTTACAATTTTTAGTGTTTTCATATATATATTGGGGAATTTATCCAGGGAGCCTTTTATCTACAGGGATCATAAGGTTGTGGAAAAGTCAGGTGTAATAATCTGCAGGATATATCAATAAGTATCTATCAGCAGGTAGAGAGGACAGAGCAATATTCTGCAGATCTCCAGAGAGGTCAGTGGTGTAATAATCTGCAGAATATATCACTATGTATCTGTCAGGAGGTAGAGGAGCAATGTTCTGCAGATCTCCATAGAGGTCAGTGGTGTAATAATCTGCAGAATATATCACTATGTATCTGTCAGGAGGTAGAGGAGCAATGTTCTGCAGATCTCCAGAGAGGTCAGTGGTGTAATAATCTGCAGAATATATCACTATGTATCTGTCAGGAGTTAGAGGAGCAATGTTCTGCAGATCTCTAGAGTAGTCAGAGGTGTAATAATCTGCAGAATATATCACTATGTATCTGTCAGGAGGTAGAGGAGCAATATTCTGCAGATCTCCAGAGAGGTCAGTGGTGAAATAATCTGCAGAATATATCACTATGTATCTGTCAGGAGGTAGAGGAGCAATGTTCTGCAGATCTCCATAGAGGTCAGTGGTGTAATAATCTGCAGAATATATCACTATGTATCTGTCAGGAGGTAGAGGAGCAATGTTCTGCAGATCTCCAGAGAGGTCAGTGGTGTAATAATCTGCAGAATATATCACTATGTATCTGTCAGGAGTTAGAGGAGCAATGTTCTGCAGATCTCTAGAGTAGTCAGAGGTGTAATAATCTGCAGAATATATCACTATGTATCTGTCAGGAGGTAGAGGAGCAATATTCTGCAGATCTCCAGAGAGGTCAGTGGTGAAATAATCTGCAGAATATATCACTATGTATCTGTCAGGAGGTAGAGGAGCAATGTTCTGCAGATCTCTATTTCAGTGGTGTAATAATCTGCAGAATATATCACTATGTATCTGTCAGGCGGTAGAGAGGAGAGAGCAATATTCTGCAGATCTCCACAGAAGTCAGTGGTGTAATAATCTGCAGAATATATCACTATGTATCTGTCAGAAGGTAGAGGAGCAATGTTCTGCGATTCTCTAGAGAGGTCAGTGGTGTAATAATCTGCAGAATATATCACTATGTATCTGTCAGGAGGTAGAGGAGCAATGTTCTGCAGATCTCCAGAGAGGTCAGTGGTGTAATAATCTGCAGAATATATCACTATGTATCTGTCAGGAGGTAGAGGAGCAATGTTCTGCAGATCTCTATTTCAGTGGTGTAATAATCTGCAGAATATATCACTATGTATCTGTCAGGCGGTAGAGAGGAGAGAGCAATATTCTGCAGATCTCCAGAGAAGTCAGTGGTGTAATAATCTGCAGAATATATCACTATGTATCTGTCAGAAGGTAGAGGAGCAATGTTCTGCGATTCTCTAGAGAGGTCAGTGGTGTAATAATCTGCAGAATATATCACTATGTATCTGTCAGGAGGTAGAGGAGCAATGTTCTGCAGATCTCCAGCGAGGTCAGTGGTGTAATAATCTGCAGAATATATCACTATGTATCTGTCAGGAGGTAGAGGAGCAATGTTCTGCAGATCTCTAGAGAGGTTAGTGGTGTAATAATCTGCAGAATATATCACTATGTATCTGTCAGGAGGTAGAGGAGCAATGTTCTGCAGATCTCCAGAGAGGTCAGTGGTGTAATAATCTGCAGAATATATTACTATGTATCTATCAGCAGGTAGAGAGGACAGAGCAATGTTCTGCAGATCTCTAGAGTGGTCAGTGGTGTAATAATCTGCAGAATATATCACTCTGTATCTGTCAGGAGGTAGAGGAGAAATGTTCTGCAGATCTCTAGAGAAATCCGTGGTGTAATAATCTGCAGAATATATCACTATGTATCTGTAAGAAGGTAGAGGAGCAATGTTCTGCAGATCTCTAGAGAAGTCAGTGGTATAATAATCTGCAGAATATATGACTATGTATCTGTCAGGAGGTAGAGGAGCAATGTTTTGCAGATCTCTAGAGAGGTCAGTGGTGTAATAATCTGCAGAATATATCACTATGTATCTGTCAGGAGGTAGAAGAGCAATGTTCTGCAAATCTCTGGAGAAGTCAGTGGTGTAATAATCTGCAGAATATATCACTATGTATCTGTCAGGAGGTAGAGGAGAAATGTTCTGCAGATCTCTAGGGAAGTCAGTGGTGTAATAATCTGCAGAATATAAAACTATTTATCTGTCAGGAGGTAGAGGAGCAATGTTCTGCAGATCTCCAGAGAGGTCAGTGGTGTAATAATCTGCAGAATATATCACTATGTATCTGTCAGGAGGTAGAGGAGCAATGTTCTGCAGATCTCCAGAGAGGTCAGTGGTGTAATAATCTGCGGAATATATCACTATGTATCTGTCAGGAGGTAGAGGAGCAATGTTCTGCAGATCTCCAGAGAGGTCAGTGGTGTAATAATCTGCGGAATATATCACTATGTATCTGTCAGGAAGTAGAGGAGCAATGTTCTGCAGATCTATAGAGAGGTCAGTGGTGTATTAGGCCTCATTTACACGAGCGTGTGCGTTTTGCGCACGCAAAAAAACGCTGCGTTTTGCGTGCGCAAAAGGCAATTGACAGCTCCGTGTGTCATCCGTGTATGATGCGCGGCTGCGTGATTTTCGCGCAGCCGCCATCATAGAGATGAGGTAGTCGACGGCCGTCACTGTCCAAGGTGCTGAAAGAGCTAACTGATCGGCAGTAACTCTTTCAGCACCCTCGACAGTGAATGCCGATCACAATCTACACCAACCTGTGAATAAAAAAAGACGTTCACACTTACCATGAACTGCCTGCTTCCTCCAGTCCGGTCTCCCGGCCGTTGCCTTGGTGACGCGTCCCTCTCTTGTCATCCGGCCCCACCTCCCAGGATGACGCGGCAGTCCAAGTGACCGCTGCAGCCTGTGATTGGCTGCAGCCTGTGCTTGGCCTGTGATTGGCTGCAGCTGTCACTTGGCCTGAATTGTCATCCCGGGAGGTCGGACTGGAGGAAGAAGCCGGGAGTTATCGGTAAGTCAGAACTTCTTTTTTTTTTTACACGTATATGTATATTGTGATCGAAAGTCACTGTCCATGGTGCTGAAACAGTTTAAGTCTTTCAGCACCGTGGGCAGTGACTGTCTCCTGACGTCGCGTACCCGAACATTTTTTGCCGGGTTCGGTTAAAACGAGTTCGGCCGAACCCGGTGAAGTTCGGTGCGCTCATCTCTAATTTGACACTCCGTTTGGATGTTTGTAACCAGAAAAGCACGTGGTGCTTTTCTGTTTACATTCATCCTTTTGACAGCTCTTGCGTGATTTTCGCGCATGCAACGCAGGACCGTCAGTGTGGCATGCGTTGTTTTCACGCACCCATTGAAGTCAATGGGTGCGTGTTGCGTGAAAAACGCAAGAATATAGAACATGTCGTGAGTTTTACGCAACGCACTCACGCTGCGCAAAATTCACGCATCGTCTAAACAGCCCCATAGACTATTATAGGTGCGTACGACACGCGTGAAAAGCACGCGCGTCGCACGCGCGTATAATACGCTCGTGTAAATGAGGCCTAAATCTGCAGAATATATCACTATGTATCTGTCAGGAGGTAGAGTAGCAATGTTCTGCAGATCTCCAGAGAGGTCAGTGGTGTAATAATCTGCAGAATATATCACTATGTATCTATCAACAGGTAGAGAGGACAGAGCAATGTTCTGCAAATCTCCAGAGAGGTCAGTGGTGTAATGATCTGCAGAATATATCACTATTTATGTGTCAGGAGATAGAGAGGACAGAGCAATGTTCTGCAGATCTCCAGAGAGGTCAGTGGTGTAGTAATCTGCAGAATATATCACTCTGTATCTGTCAGGAGGTAGAGGAGCAATGTTCTGCAGATCTCCAGAGAGGTCAGTGGTGTAATAATCTGCAGAATATATCTTTGTGTATCTGTCAGGAGGTAGAGAGGACAGAGCCATCTTGACTAGCCTAAGTAGAGTCATGTGCTGAGTAACCATTTTACCTTTATTCCCCTTCTTTCTTTCGCCTTCCCAATAAAGACACGTGACAACCGAGGTTGGATGTGAAATGGCCACAGCAGCCGTTTATTTATTTAACATTAATTAAATGCAATTGAATCCGAAACATTCGGATAACTCTTTTAGGAATTCGACCAGAGAATTCCTACTATAATTCACATGACCCAACATGGGTCAATTAACACTAAACAGAGCAGGGGAAGTCCTTGAAGCCATTTTTTCCGATTTCCTTTAAATTAGCCATCTGCAAACCACCACCAACTATTTACCTCCAGCCGTAAACCAGCTCGGAAGCACCGCTCACCCCTGCAGATGGCTCCAACCACCAGAAGACCACTTCAAAGGGATAACACCCTATGAAGTCTTCAAATGATCTACCATTTTTTGGGGGACGCATACCCCCGATGCGACCCCCCCACCATTTTGTACTGACCAACCTCAAGGACTCCCCCCGCCACAGCGAAACAGGCCTTGACCACCTTAAGCCTGTGAGTCCCTCCAAACCACCACCGCCCTCTCAATTCCTTCTGCTAAAGCCAGGCTCCACATATCAATTCCAACCTGGGTCAAATGTACTCCATCACTCCTCCAATAATTACCGACTCCTGACTCCAGATCCTTGTGTCGAACACAAATGCCCCCGTTCCTAGCAACAAAATGCGACACCGCCCGGTTTACCTTAATACGGGCTTTATTGACCCTCTCAACCGATCTTGCCAAACGCCAAAACTTCCTCGGAACGATGTCCGACCAAACAATCACCAGGTGAGGATAAGATGCCCATAAACACAACAGATCGTGTTTAATATCCCGCACTAACTCGCGAAACGGGCGCACCCCCAGATCATTCCCCACCCGCATGTAACACCAGAACCTCCGGAACCCTATCTAACTGAGAGTATGTCTGAAACTCAGCAAGTACCCGGCTCCACAACATACCTCGGAAGCCCAGCCAGTGTAAAACCGCATCGTGCCGCAGAATGCGAAGCTGGCGGCCATCTGGGCGAACGTCCACCCGCAATGCCCCCCAGTGCACAAAAGAAAGTCCTAAAATCCACACTAAGCAAGGGTGGTGATCTGAAAAGAAAGAACAAAACCGCACATGTCAAACAATCAAAGCTACCTTACCGACTCACAACAAATGAGGGCGCACATAAGTCCGAAACCTGTTGGACTCCCACCGACCGATGCGCCGCACACCCTCGTCGTCCAACCCCCAACGCCCCGCCTCAGTAGCAGCGCCGATCCTAAACGAGTGAGACGAGTAATACCCCTGCCCCACGCCAACCGCAGCCAAGCATTTCTTAAACACCACACCAAATTGATACCTGGACAAAAACGAGCCATTCTCATGACGGAGCAATGGCGACTCCGGCACCCCAACCAGTGGCTTAAAAGCCACCATACAAGCAACTGGACACATCGCCGACCCTGGGAGGGCAAACAACACTATCCGCTTACCCCGACCCGCTTGATCAGTCTTGGACCGCCGCAAAAACAACTCGAGTCTATCCTCATATAGCCCCATGTCCGCCTGCCGCAATCCCCCAGCACTAGCCGCACTAGGAGAAACCAACTCCCCAATTCTGAGTGCTCCGAAAAACGCGAGGGAAAAAGCCAAACGGAACAAGACTACCTCATCAGGCGAATTACAAACAGCCCCCAGCGATGCTCCCAACGACCCAAGGAGGGAAAAAGAACGGGTTGCCTCTGATCTGCTACCGCCCTGCCCCGACGCAAACCTTTTAGAGCTTGCCTTACTAAAAAATGTTTGGACACATCCTGAAAACCCCGTAATTTGAATTCAAACGCCAAACCAGCAACAAAACGATTCACTTTTGCCGGGGAAAACCCCGCCTCCCAAGCATCCCCCAACCAGTACAATAATGGCACCAACCTGTCTTGCGCCGTGATGACGTTACCCAACACTCTTACCCACTCCTCCCACTGCTGCCAACACGCCGAATAAGCGCTCCAAGTCTCGCTAGCCAATGACCTTTCAATCAACCGTTCCACGGGACCGAAACCAGACCCCAGAGATGTTCCGGGCAAGCCAAACCGACCAGCTCCGCTCCCGGTGCCATTTGACGAAAACGATCCCACTGCGAGCGAGAAAGAGCATCAGCAATACAATTGGAAACCCCAGGTACATGCACCGCAACCACCCACGTGTTTAAAGACAAGCACACCAAAACTAGGTGACGCAACAACTGAACCACCGGTGGAGAAGATGCTGATAAGTTGTTAATTGCTAACACCACCCCCATGTTATCGCAGTGGACACGAACCTTTTTATCCCTGAGCCTATCCCCCCAAATGGTCACCGCCACCACGATGGGAAACAGCTCGAGCAGGGCCAGATTTCGCGTAAGACCACCAGTCACCCAGCTGTCCGGCCAGTTCCCCGCACACCATTGTCCTCCTGCATACACGCCAAAACCACCAGACCCTGCCGCGTCAGTAAACAGCTCCAACTCGCCCATCTCCTGTACCTGCGACATCCACAACGATCTACCATTATACTGCCCGAGGAACTCGTCCCAAACCTGCAGATCCGCCCTGTGATCCCCACCAATCCTCACAAAATGATGGGGCGCCCGGATACACGCCGTCGCTGACGCCAACCTCCTACTAAAAATTCTACCCGTTGGCATAATTCGACAGGCAAAGTTCAACTTTCCAAGCAGCGACTGAAGATCCCGAAAAGTGATCTTCTTCAATTGGCAAGCCCGCCTGACCTGCCGTAGTGGCAATAATTTATCCTCAGGAAGCCTGCACTCCATTGCCACCGAATCAATTTGCATCCCCAAAAAACTGATCGTAGATACCGGGCCCTCTGTTTATCCAGGCGTCAAAGGGATTCCAAAATCCGTCGCAACCTTCTGCAAGGAATACAATAAATTACCGCAAACCGGGGAACCGCTAGGGCCTACGCACAAAAAATCATCAAGATAATGTATTAAGGAATCGACTCCAGCTACACCCTTCGTCACCCATTCCATGAAACTACTAAACGCCTCGAAGTATGCGCAAGAAAGGGAGCAACCCATTGGAAGGCACCTATCCACATAAAATTCCCCGCTCCAGAAGCAACCCAACAGCCGTTGGCTTTCTGGATGTACCGGCAGCAAGCGAAAGGCCGCCTCAATGTCAGTCTTTGCCAACAACGCACCGGGCCCTGCCTCCCGCACTAACGCCACCGCTTTGTCAAATGACGTGTAAACAACCGAACATAAGTCGTGATCTATCCCATCATTCACCGACGCTCTCCTGGGAAACGACAAATGCTGGATCAAACGGAATTTGTGAGGCTCCCGCTTTGGCACAACTCCCAAGGGTGATACCACTAAATTCTCAATCGGCGGCTCGGCAAAAGGCCCGGATTGACTAGACTGGCCCCCTTGGCAAACGCTCCCGGGAAAGGACTGCTTAACCGGCGCCGTAACCCGCAACCACAATGCAATATCCTTTTGATCCCATCGGATCGCCGTCCGGACCGCCTTCCGCTGGCGAAATTGCTCGTCGTACCGCAAACACGCCTGGCCCCCGTACGCACAATAGGCCTCCCCGATGGCATCAAAATAACAAAACAACGCCGAGCAATTTTCCGGCGCCTTTTCCCCGATCACGCTTGCCAAAATAGCGAAAGCTTGCGACCAGTTGGCGAACGTCTGCGGGATAAGCCTATACCGCCGACGTTCTTCCTCCTCTTTCTTACTCTCATCCCGCTTGCCCTTATCCAATTTGAATTTCGCAAGCGGCAGAAGAGAAAATATCTCCACGTATTCATCCTTCCAAATCCGTTCACGTACCTCTTGCTTAAGGTGAGCCCCTAAAGGGCCCTCAAAACAGACGTAAACCTCGCCCCGAGCGAGATCATCAAGCCGAATCCTATCCCCATCCTTCTGCGCCTCGGTTTGGACAGACACTGCTACCACTTCTTTTGCCACCCCCGGAACCTCCCCCACCATGGACCGCGACTGTACATCACGAGGACCTTCCCATACCACAACCGGAGACCCCGCCGGCACTACAGGCGCCGCTGCCCTATCTAAGCGCCGGACTAGCTCGCGCAAACAACCCACTAAATCTGTCAAGCCATCGCGCCCGGCAACGCCACTACCGACAGCCGCTACCCCGCTCGCTGACCCATCCCCAACACCCGACATGAAAATTGCTGGATACGGTAACGTAGGAGTTACACACTCACCAGACTGCCCAGGCGCTGTATTCCCGCCAGCCGGAAAATCCTGACCACGTTGCGACTCATCCAGCTCTCCATCTTCCAAATCCTCTCTCGCCGCCGACTGGTACTCGCACCGACATCTTCGACACGGGGATCCCGGCACGCTGACAGGTGGGCCGACAACCTGCCGCCCGACCGCAGGGACCCAGACTTCCGACCGGACCTGTTGCCTCGTCGTCGTCGCTGATCTTGGCGTCCTCACCGATGCTCTCGAGGAAGCCTGCCCCCTGGCCGGAACATCACCATGCGGGGCGGCCGTATACTGCCCTCCGAACACAGCGTCTGAAGGCGGGGGTGTGACAGGGAGCCCGGCCTGCGACTCCCAGTTAACCGCCGAGCCCCGTCGCGGCTGGGGATTCCTGCCAGGACGCAGGCCCTAGGAAGAGGCACCCGTCCGAGCAGCCTGGCCTGCAGCGTCATTAGAAGGGCTCCCCCTGCGACGCAGGGCCCGCGGGGCCACGTCTGGACTAAGACGCTCTGGTTGGCGAGTCCTATGGGAGCGGTGGGGTGACTTAGCCTGGGCAACCGCCGCTCCCGCCGAAGCCCTCTGCTTTATTACAGCAGGGGCCGACATTAACAGCTCTCCCCCCACCGCCATATCCCCAGCGTCTGAGAGGGGGGCGGGGGAAGGGAGCGCATCAGCGCGGGCTGCCGACCAAGACGACGGGCCCGCCTGAGGGATCCGGGCCAGCGATGCCACAGTCTCCTCCAGCCAGCCCGGATCGTGATAAGCAGCTTCTGCCCGCAGCTGATCGAGCAGCAAGGCCGGAGACGCCATAACAGGAAAGTAGCACTATCTAACCTGACCTAAGTTTTTTGCTTGTTTCTCCTCCCGCTGCCTCCGGCTCAATGCCGAAAACAGCGGGAGGAACAGTTAACACACCCCGGCTCTTCGCATCTCCCCCTCCTCCCTCACCTAACCTGTCCTTCCTATTGGTTGAACCCTCCCTCCTACGGCAATCATGGAGGCTTCCCGTTGAGCCCTCGGTGCTGCCGTCCAGCCTCTGCTGTAGATCTCTAGAGAGATCAGTGGTATAATAATCTGCAGAATATATCACTATGTATCTGTCAGGCGGTAGAGAGGAGAGAGCAATGTTCTGCAGATCTCTATTTCAGTGGGAGGCGGATGCTTCTTTTTACCACTAGCTGATTTTTTCAACTAGTGGACAAAAGAAGCGTCCTGCCCGATCTGAAGTGAATGGGAGTAGGAATCTTTTGGCTGACGGCAGGAATAATTCTTCGGCCGATTTTGCAGCAGGACCCACCAAGCAAAATCCACCATGTGAACATGGTCTTAGTGACCCCTTTTGTGGTGCAACTTACTCGGCGGCAGTAAAATGGAAGAAACTAGACACCAAAAATAAAAAGTTAAGCCCCCTGTGTTTTACCATAGATAAGTTAGGCCCCCTGTGTTTTATCATAGATAAGTTAGACCCCCTGTGTTTTACCATAGATAAGTTAGGCCCATGGCCGACCTTATATCCGTTCGACCAGAGCGGTCGCACAGGGCGCCAGCCGCCACACTGCAAGGGGGGCGCCAGCGGGTGTGTGTATCCCTGCGCCGTTGCAACTAGCAGCGCGGATACACACACTAACTACAGTCGCCTTTCCACCCGGGCGCTTCTTCACTTAGTGGCTACCGCTGTATCAGCCATAGCAGCTGCTAGCGGTGACACCGGGCATGAGGGCGGTGGCGCCGCTAGTAGCTGCTGCGGCTGCTATAGCGGTAGCGACGGCACTATAGCAGAGCGGAGAGGTATCTCCCTGCTCTGCTATCTACTAGCGCCACTGTAGCTCTCTGAAGGAACGGAATCCCCGTGTATTCCGTTCCTGGAGCGCTGCTTGATGTCTCTGTCCATATATGGACAGTGACATCAGGGGAAACTCCTGAAGTGGAATCCCTGGTCACAGCGTTGCAGACGCTATGACCGGGGATTCCACTCCATGAGAAGCTAATGACGTCATGGACACAGACGACAGGAGCTTCTCCTGGAGTGGAAGCGAAGGTCACAGCGTCAGCAACGCTGTGGACGAGGATTCCGCTTCAGGAGTTTCCCCTGATGTCACTGTCCATATATGAACAGAGACATCAAGCAGCGCTGCAGGAGCAGTATCCCTGGCCACATGGGGATTCCGCTCCTTCAGGGAGCTACAGTGGCGCTATCTATACTGGAAGGGGGGGGTTTCAATCTACAGGGGGGTGTGGGCTGAGTGGCACTACCTACAAAAAAGGACAACTGTGCAGGAGCACACAAAATACCCAGCTTTCCCAGCTATCAAATAAATGTGTGGAAATAAACTAAGATATAATTTTTATTTAATCTAGCTAAGAGGATTAATCCTTTACCTAGACTAAATAAAAGTTATATCTTATTTTATTTCCACACATTTATTTGTTAGCTGGGAAAGCTGGGTATTTTGTGTGCTCCTGCACAGTTGTCCTTTTTTGAATGTCTATTGCCCGCCAGCTATCAGGGTCATTTCGTAGTCCTTGCACTACGTACAGGGGGGCTGTGGGCTGTGTGGCACTACCTAGCAGGGGGCTGTGCGGCACTCTCTAGCAGGGGGGCTCTGCGGCACTTCCTACCAGGGGGCTGTGCGGCACTTCCTACCAGGGGGCTGTGCGGCACTCCCTACATGGGGCTGTGCGGCACTCCCTACAGGGGGCTGTGTGGTGCTCCCTACAAGGGGGCTGTGTGGCGCTATCTACAAGGGGCTGTGTGGCGCTACCCTCAAGGGGGCTTTGTGGCGCTACCCACAAGGGGGCTGTGTGGTGCTACCTACAAGGGGCTGTGTGATGCTACCCACAAGGGGCTGTGTGGCACTACCCACAAGGGGCTGTGTGGCGCTACCCACAAGGGGCTGTGTGGCGCTACCCACAAGAGGCTGTGTGGCGCTACCTACAAGGGGCTGTGTGGCGCTACCTTCAGGGGGAATCTGTGAGTGGTGGGCTGATGGTCATTTTACTGTTAGTGGTGGGATGATGGTCATTTTACTGTGAGTGGGGAGCTGATGGTCATTTTACTGTGAGTGGGGGGCTGATGGTCTTCAAGTGGTTTCCGACTCTGACCTCCAATTGAAATTAATAGTTACATAGTTACATAGTTACATAGTTAGTACGGCTGAAAAAAGACACATGTCCATCAAGTTCAACCAAGGGACGGGAAAAGGGAAGGAAAAATTTCTACACATAGGAGTTAATACTTTTTTGTTCTAGGAAATTATCTAACCCTTTTTTAAAGCCATCTACTGTCCCTGCTGTGACCAGCTCCTGCTGTAGGCTATTCCATAGATTCACAGTTCTCACGGTAAAGAAGGCTTGTCGCCTCTGCAGGTTAAACCTTTTTTTCTCCAGACGGAGGGAGTGCCCCCTTGTTTTTTGAGGGGGTTTTACAAGGAACAGGATTTCACCATATTTTTTGTGTGTGCCATTAATATATTTATATAAGTTAATCATGTCCCCCCTTAGTCGTCTTTTTTTTTTTTTTTTTAGGAGGCAGAAAATACCTGCGGCGCTCGTTTGGAGCTTTTTTTTCCTGCGTCTTTTGCATTCGCTTCAACAGCTTAAGAAAAAACACAAAAAAAAGGTCAAACAACGCTGTCAGTTCCTGAAGGAATTTTGGGGCAGATTTTTTTGCCTTAAAAAAATGTGTGTGAACAAACCCTACGAGTGTAGTGCTTGTTCTCAGCCTTTTTTCTGTCTTTCTCAGAACTATTTTTGGTAGGGGGACCCTGAGGAAATTTTAATTTTCCAGTCCTGCCTCGGGTCCGAAAAGGTTGGGAAACTCTGTACTAGGCCACAGGATCCCATCGTGGAGCAGCTCAGTTCGTCATGGGTCTAGGTGAGTAAAATTTTTGTTTTTGTTTGGGGACACGGTCTACAAGGGGGAGGTGGGGGACTGTATGGCACTGTCTACAAGGGGGAGGTGGGGGGGCTGTATGGCACGATCTACAAAAAGGAGGTGGGGGATTATGGCACTGTCTAGAGGGAGGCTATATGGCAAAATCTACAGGGGGCACTATACTGTGTGGGGGCCACTAAGCGGACATTATACTGTGTAGGGGTACTACAGGGGGCATAATACTGTGGGCACAATTAGAGGACAATATACTGTGTCCTTGAAGGGGTTGTAATATATTATATTGTTAAATATTATTATTATACTGTCTAGGGGCACTAAAGGGGCATTATAATTGTTTTTATGGGGCATTTTTTTTTAATGATGGGGTGGGGCGCCGAAAGATCATTTCGCAATGGGCGCCATCTATCCTAGGGCCGGCCCTGGTTAGGCCCCTGTGTTTTACCATAGATAAGTTAGGCCTCCTGTGTTTTACCATAGATAAGTTAGGCCCCTGTGTTTTACCATAGATAAGTTAGGCCCCCCTGTATTTTACCATAGATAAGTTAGGCCCCCCTGTGTTTTACCATAGATAAGTTAGGCCCCCTGTGTTTTACCATAGATAAGTTAGGCCCCTGTGTTTCACCATAGATAAGTTAGGCCCCCTGTGTTTTACCATAGATAAGTTAGGCCCCCTGTGTTTTACCATAGATAAGTTAGACCCCCTGTGTTTTACCATAGATAAGTTAGGCCCCCTGTGTTTTACCATAGATAAGTTAGGCCCCTGTGTTTTACCATAGATAAGTCAGGCACCCTGTGTTTTATCATGGATAAGTTAGGCCCCCTGTTTTTTACCATAAATAAGTTAGGCCCCCTGTGTTTTACCATAGATAAGTTAGGCCCCCTGTGTTTTACCATAGATAAGTTAGGCCCCTGTGTTTTACCATAGATAAGTTAGGCCCCCCTGTGTTTTACCATAGATAAGTTAGGCCCCTGTGTTTTACCATAGATAAGTTAGGCCCCTGTATTTTACCATAGATAAGTTAGGCCCCTGTGTTTTACCATAGATAAGTTAGGCCCCCTGTGTTTTACCATAGATAAGTTAGGCCCCTGTGTTTTACCATAGATAAGTTAGGCCCCCTGTGTTTTACCATAGATAAGTTAGGCCCCTGTGTTTTACCATAGATAAGTTAGGCCCCCTGTGTTTTACCATAGATAAGTTAGGCCCCCTGTGTTTTACCATAGATAAGTTAGGCCCCCTGTGTTTTACCATAGATAAGATAGGCCCCTGTGTTTCACCATAGATAAGTTAGGCCCCCCTGTGTTTTACCATAGATAAGTTAGGCCCCCTGTGTTTTACCATAGATAAGTTAGACCCCCTGTGTTTTACCATAGATAAGTTAGGCCCCCTGTGTTTTACCATAGATAAGTTAGGCCCCTGTGTTTTACCATAGATAAGTCAGGCCCCCTGTGTTTTATCATGGATAAGTTAGGCCCCCTGTTTTTTACCATAAATAAGTTAGGCCCCTGTGTTTTACCATAGATAAGTCAGGCCCCCTGTGTTTTATCATGGATAAGTTAGGCCCCCTGTTTTTTACCATAAATAAGTTAGGCCCCCTGTGTTTTACCATAGATAAGTTAGGCCCATGTGTTTTACCATAGATACGTTAGGCCCCCTGTGTTTTACCATAGATAAGTTAGGCCCCCTTTGCACCAATAAAAATAAAACTCACCTTACCCATTCCCACGACGGCCTGATGGGTCCTGTCACAGATTTTTAGTCTCTAAATGACCGAACAATGAAACACAAAGTATAAGTATATTAGAAAGTTGTAGACATTTTTACTGTATATTGAATAAACTTTAAGCTCTTAAGGACACGGCCAATTTGAGTGTTTTCATTTTAGCCTTTTCCTTCCCGTCTTCCGAAAGCCATAGCTTTTTTTGTATTTTTTCGTCGACATAGCCATCTGAGAGCTTGTGTTTTGCGGGACAAGTTGTAGTTTTTTAAAGCACCATTTATTCTACAGCATAATATACTGGGAAGCTGAATCAAAAAATTTTTGTGATGTGAAATAGGCAAAAAAACAGCAATTACGCCATATTTTGGGGGGTTTTGTTTTAACGGCGTGAACAGTGAACAGTGAGGTCCCTGTTTTTCTCAAACCTTTTTCCCTACCTACTTGTACGACCCGACCTAAACGACAGCGCACAACTGGGCGGCGTTCTCTATACTAGTAAAAGTGAAACTGACAAAGAAATAAGACAGAGACAGTGCGAAATAACAAAGGGTCACCTGGGAAGTACACGTAGGGAGAGGCAGGGTAATTGCGCCGCGGACAAGTCCGGGCACAAAAGGCGGAGTCAGGCAGGCAGGGTCAAACCGGGAGAATGCGGAAAAACAAAAGTCAGAAGGCAAAGAAAAGTCAGGTGTAATGATGGGGTAGGGAGACAGACAGGTGAGCCCTAATCTACCCGCCACTCAGTCCCTGCCTACTTGCACGGCCCGTCTTAGGCAACGGCGTACACCTGGGCGACGGTCCCTACGCTCAATATGTGCACGACAGACAAACAGACAAGGGTACACAGAAGCTAAGGGAAATTGGGCAGTTGCCCACGGCAACACCGTGAGCAACAGGAGTAGTGAACGAGCTGAGTCAAACCAGGAGTGTAAGAGGTACCAAACAGGAGCGTAGTCAGAAAAGCCAGGGTCAAAATGAAGCAAGGTCAATAATGATAATAGAAGGAGCAGCAGAGCCAGGAAACAGGAAAGAATCACAGGCAAAGTCAAGCAGGAAGTGAAGGTATAAACAGACAGAGGGCGGGAGCTAGAACCGTCTGGCCAGGCTGTGATAGGTTCTCCCACTCCTGAGCCTACCAGCCTGAGTGTTAGCAGATCGAGTCACTCTATCAGACCTAGGAGCAGGTGCAGACTGATTAACTGTGAGCGTCGACACAGAAGCTGTGTCTGGCAGATCCTTTACAGCACCCCGCCTTTTATGAGGGGCCACTGGACTCTTTCTAGGTGGACCTGGCTTATTGGGGAACCGAAGATGGAACCTCCTGAGCAATACCCCAGCGTGAACATCCCGGGCGGGTACCCAAGTCCTCTCCTCAGGCCTGTATCCTCTCCATTGGACCAGGTACTGGAGGGAGCCTTGGACCATCCTGCTGTCCACAATCTTGGCCACCTCAAATTCTACCCCTTCAGGGGTGAGAACAGGGACCAGAGATTTCCTCGAGGTAGCCAAGGACGGGGAGCAGCGTTTCAGGAGGGAGGCATGAAACACGTTGTGTATTCGAAAAGACTGGGGTAACTCCAGTCGGAAGGAGACAGGGTTAAGGACCTCAATGACCTTGTACGGCCCTATATACCGGGGAGAACATTTTTTGGACGGGACTTTAATGCACAAATTTTTTGAAGACAGCCACATCAGATCCCCGACCACAAACAAGGGGTTAGCAGAACGTCTTTTATCTGCCTGAGTCTTTTGTATGCTCTGGGACACCTCTAGGTTCTTCTGAACCTGGGCCCAGATTGTGCACAGTTCCCGATGAACGACATCTACCTTGGGATTGTTGGAACCACCTGGTGAAACGGAGGAGAACCGTGGATTAAACCCAAAATTACAGAAAAAGGGGGAGACCCCTGACGAGTTACTGACCCGGTTATTAAGGGAAAATTCGGTAAGGGAAATTAAGGAGACCCAATCATATTGACAGTCAGAGATAAAACACCTTAAATATTGTTCTAGAGACTGATTAGTCCTCTCGGTTTGGCCATTAGTTTCAGGATGGAAGGCCGAGGAGAAGGACAGATCAATCTCCAACTTTTTACAGAAAGCTCTCCAAAACAATGAAACAAATTGTACCCCTCTGTCAGAAACAATATTTACAGGAACCCCATGGAGACGCAGGATGTGTTTGACAAATAAGGTAGCTAACGTCTTAGCATTGGGTAGTTTCTTAAGGGGCACAAAGTGGCACATCTTTCTGAAGCGGTCTACTACAACCCACACCACCGACTTGCCTTGAGATGGAGGCAGATCGGTGATAAAATCCATGGAGATATGGGTCCAAGGTCTCTGGGGAATGGACAAAGAACATAGTAAGCCCGCTGGTCGGGACCTGGGAGTCTTGGACCTAGCATAAATTTCACAAGCGGCGACGTAGGCCTTAACATCTTAAGGCAACCCAGGCCACCAATAGTTTCTGGCAATGAGGTGCTTGGTACCCAGGATGCCTGGATGGCCAAATAGTGCAGAGTCATAAATTTCCCTGAGTACCCTTAGCCGGAATTGCAGGGGAACAAACAGCTTGTTCTCAGGAAGATTCCCGGGAGATGAACCTTGATCAGCCGCAATTTCGGAGACTAAGTGAGAAGCAACAGAGGAAATGATTATACCTGGGGTCAAAACACAAGCAGGATCTTCCTCCGAAGGAGGGCTGGCCATGAAGCTACGCGACAGTGCATCAGCTTTAATATTTTTAGACCCAGCCCTATAGGTGACCAAAAAGTTTAATCTAGTAAAAAACAACGCCCATCGAGCTTGCCTCGGGTTTAGCTTCCGGGCAGATTCTAGGAAAACCAGATTCTTGTGGTCGGTAAGGACCGTTACCTGGTGCCTAGCCCCCTCCAGGAAGTGGCGCCACTCTTCAAATGCCAATTTAATGGCTAAGGGTTCGCGGTTGCCAATGTCATAGTTACTCTCAGTGTGCGAGAACTTCCTGGAGAAGTAGGCGCAGGGACGAAGATGGGTGAGGGACCTGGTACCCTGGGACAAGACAGTACACACTCCCATCTCGGAGGCGTCAACCTCCACGATGAATGGCTCCATTTGGTTAGGCTGATTCAGCAGTGGGGCCGAGATAAAGCACTTCTTAAGGACCTCAAAAGCCTGAACCGCCTCCGGAGGCGAGTGGAGGAGATCAGCACCTTTGCGAGTAAGATCCATAAGAGGCTTAGCGATGACCGAGAAGTTAGCAATAAATCTCCTGTAATAATTAGCAAACCCCAGGAAGCACTCTAACGCCTTCAGGGAGGCAGGTTGGACCCATTCAGCCACAGCCTGAACCTTGGCAGGGTCCATGCGGAATTCATTAGGAGTGAGGATTTGACCCAAAAATTGTATCTCCTGCACCCCAAAAACACATTTTTCGGTTTTAGCAAAGAGTTTGTTTTCCCAAAGTGCCTGGAGCACCTTCCTGACATGCTCAATGTGGGAGGACCAGTCCTTGGAAAGCACAAGTATGTCATCAAGGTACACTACAAGAAATATCCCCAGGTAGTCTCTTAAAATCTAATTTATGAAATTCTGGAAGACCGCGGGAGCATTACACAACCCAAAGGGCATGACGAGGTATTCGAAATGACCTTCGGGCGTGTTAAACGCAGTCTTCCACTCATCCCCCTCTCTGATGCGGATAAGGTTATAAGCCCCACGAAGATCAAACTTAAAGAATCATTGGGCCCCCTGAACCTGATTGAAGAGATCAGGAATCAAAGGAAGGGGATACTGGTTCCTTACAGTACCCCCCCTTTTATGAGGGGCCACTGGACCCTTTCTAGGTGGACCTGGCTTTTTGGGGAACCGAAGATGGGACCTCCTGAGCAATACCCCAGCGTGAACATCCCGGGCAGGTACCCAAGTCCTCTCCTCAGGCCCGTATCCTCTCCAATGGACCAGGTACTGGAGGGAGCCTTGGACTATCCTGCTGTCCACAATCTTGGCCACCTCGAATTCTACCCCTTCAGGGGTGAGAACAGGGACCAGAGATTTCCTCGAGGTAGCCAAGGACGGGGAGCAGCGTTTCAGGAGGGAGGCATGAAACACGTTGTATATTCGAAAAGACGGGGGTAACTCCAGTCGGAAGGAGACTGGGTTAAGGACCTCAATGACCTTGTACGGCCCTATATACCGGGGAGCAAATTTTTTGGACGTGACTTTAAGGCGCAAATTTTTTGAAGACAGCCACACCAGAACCCCGCCCACAAACAAGGGATTAGCAGAACGTCTTCTATTTGCCTGAGTCTTTTGTAAGCTCTGGGACACCTCTAGGTTCTTCTGAACCTGGGCCCATACTATGCACAGTTCCCGATGAACGACATCTACCTTGTCATATAGGAGCCCAGATCGAGTCACTCTATCAGACCTAGGAGCAGGTGCAGACTGATTAACCACGGGGGTCGACACAGAAGCTGTGTCTGGCAGATCCTTTACATCAAGAGACCAGCCGAGGTCAGGTCACAAGATGTCAAAAAGCAAGGGGAGTCTGAAAACAAGGGAAAGCACCAGGCAAGGAAACTCTAATTACAGACAAAGGCCTACTATCCCAGGCTGAACTAATTAAGGTGAGGACGGGAGCTCAGGAACATCAGCCAGGCTTTGATTGGCCTGACGCTCATGAGCTCCTATTGGCTGCAGACTGCCTCAGTCTGCCAGGCCGGGCGACGCCCGAGCAAGTAACTCTCGATGTCCTGGAGAGTACGTGACAGTACCCCCCTTTTACGAGGGGCCACTGGACCCTCAACCCCCGTACCAGGTCTATTCGGAAACTTTTTATGAAAGTTATTTATAAGGGTCCGAGCGTGGAAATCTCGGACTGGGACCCAAGTCCTTTCCACTGGACCATATCCTTTTCAATGGACCAGGTACTGGATAGACCCCTGAACCTTTCTACTGTCCAGCAACCTGGCCACCTCAAACTCCTGTCCCTCGGATGTTAAAACTGGGATGGCGGTTTCCCTATGGGAAGGATGGGGGGGGACAAATCTTTTCAGAAGGGAGGAATGAAACATATCGTGGATGCGAAGAAGGTGGGGGGGTAATTTTAAGCGTAAGGAGACGGGGTTGATCCTCTCCATGACTTCATAAGGACCGATGTACCTGGGGGTGAACTTTCAGGAGGGTACCCTCAGGCAGAGGTTCTTGGAAGATAACCAAACCGGATCTCCCACCGAGAAATCAGGATTAGCCGAACGCCTTTTATTGGCTTGAAGCCGCTGGTGGTCCTGGGCTGCCCTGAGATTACTCTGGACGTGGTCCCAGATGACCCTCAATTTCCCAGTGAGAAGCTCCACTTCAGGGTTATCTGATACACATGGGGAAAATGAAGAAAACCGGGGATTAAAACCATAATTAGCAAAGAAACTCCTGGCGATGTGCTGATGTGATTATTGAGGGCAAGTTACCCAAGCACCAAAAACCTGAACCATTTATCCTGAGCGTCGGCCACGAAACATCTGAGATACTGTTCCAGAGACTGATTGGTCCTCTCAGTCTGGCCATTAGTTTCTGGATGAAAGCCCGATGAAAAGGACAAGTCTAGTCCAAACTGCTTGCAGGACGCCCTCCAAAACAATGATACAAATTGGACCCCCCTGTCAGAGACGATGTTAACAGGTACCCCGTGCAAACGTAAAATATGTTTAATAAAGAGGTTAACTCTTTAGCATTGGGCAATTTCTTCAGGGGAATGAAGTGAGCCATTTTACTAAACCGGTCTACAACTACCCAGATCACCGACCTGCCCTGGGATGAAGGCAGATCGGTGATAAAATCCATGGCTAGATGGGTCCAGGGTCCTTCGGGCACCGGCAAAGGACACAGCAAGCCTGCAGGTCGGGATCTGGGAGTTTTAGACCGGGCGCAGGTCTCACATGAGACCACGTAGACTCGGACATCCCGTAGCAGCCCTGGCCACCAGAAACCACGGATGACAAGGTCCCTGGTGACCTGACTGGACTGAGTCATGACACTCCTGGAGGAGCCTAAGCCGGAGGTCTAGGGGTACAAACAATTTGCCCTCTGGAAGGGGCAGAGTCCTGGCTGGCCGTGATCTCTGTGGTCAGGTCAGAGTCTACGGTTGCCAGTACCGCACCAGGAAGCAATACTCCTTCGGGTTTGGTCTCAGGCGGAGGGGTGGCCAGAAAACTACGGAACAAAGTATCCGCTTTAATATTCTTTGAACCAGGCCTGTAGGTAAGAACAAAATTGAACCTGGTAAAAAATAGAGCCCATCTAGTCTTTCTGGGTTTGAGTCTCTTGGCTGAATCTAGAAAGACTAAATTTTTATGGTCAGTGAGGACTGTGACCCGATGTCTTGCCCCTTCGAGAAAATTATGCCATCCCTCCAAGGCCCATTTGATGGCCAGCAGTTCCCGATTACCCACATCATAATTTTGCTCAGAGGGAAAGAACTTATGAGAAAAGAAGGCACAGGGTCGGAGGTGAGTGAGAAGTAGGACCCTGAGACAATACTGCTCCCACACCCACCTCGGAAGCATCCACCTCCACAATAAAGGGTTGAGTATAATCCGGTTGGATTAGTACTGGGGCAGAGGAACAGCACCCCTTAAGGAGCTCGAAGGCTCGGACCGCCTACAGAGACCAGTGGAGGAGATACGCACTTTTACGGGTGAGGTCAGTAAGGGGTTTGGCAATTACTGAAAATTTTTCGATAAAACGTCTGTAATAATTAGCGAACCCTAAAAACCTTTGGAGGGCTTTCAGGGAACAGGCCGAACCCAGTCAGATACCGCCTGGAGCCTGGCAGGATCCATGCGGAAATCCTCAGGGCTAAGGATGCGTCCCATGAAAGGCATCTCTTGAATACCAAAACTACATTTTTCAAATTTAGCGAACAAATTATTGGCCCTGAGAATGTGGAGGACAGTCCTGACATGTTTGACGTGCGGGTCCCAGTCTTTGGAAAACACCAAAATGTCATCTAAGTATACCACCAAGAAGAGCCCCAGATAGTCTCTAAAAATATAATTTCTGAAAGTCTGGAACACAGCCGGCACATTACATAGACCGAAGGGCATCACCATGTACTTAAAGTGCCCTTTGGGGGTGTTAAAGGCAGTCTTCCACTCATCCCCCTTATAAACTCTAATCAGGTCATAAGCCCCCCCCCCCCCCCGCATGCCAAACTTAGAGAACCATTTGGCCCCCTGAACCTGATTAAATAGATCGGGGATGAGCTGTGTTGGTTCTTTATAGTAATATTGTTAAGCTGATGGTAGTCGATACAGGGTCGGAGCCCCTCGTCTTTCGGATGCAAAAGGCAGGCAGGGTCAAACCGGGAAAGTACGGAAAAACAAAAGTCAGAAGGCAATGACAAGTCAGGAGTCCAGGAGTCAGAGGTCACAAAAAGTCAAAAAGCAAGTCGCTCAGGGGAGTCTCAAAACAAGGGAAATCACCAGGCAAGGAAACTCTAATTACAGACAAAGGTCAACTATCCCAGGCTGAACTAAATAATTGCCTCAGTCTGGCAGGCCGGGAGACACCCTAACGAGTAACTCTCAATGTCCTGGAGACCGAGGGAGCCGTAGGCTTAGAGTACGTGACACCATCATTCCCATGACCACCCCCGTGGCCGCGCTACACCTGTGCGTCTGTTAGAACACTTTTCTACAGGGTTGGTGTTAGGATGGGGGTCAAACTGGGCAAATGCCCAGGGCCACCATCCCCACAGGGTCTCCTGTCTGAGGATAAAAATATCAGCCCACTGTTATCAGTGGGTCCGTCTCCCATCTGGGTCAGGTAGCAACCACTACAATCACAACTGGGCCTGGAAGAGAAGCGGGCCTGTTAATGGCAACATTAGTATATGGGGGCATAAAGGGGGCACTATTACTGTATGGGTGCACAAAGGGGGCGCTATTATGGTGTGGGGTACCAAGTGGGTGGCATTACTACTATCTGGCGCACTGTAGATGACGAGTTTGTTTAGAGGATGGGGTATAGGTGGGATGAATGCAAGAAAAGCAGGAAACCAACTTGTCTGTATTTTAAATTCTGCAGAGGGGATTCATGGGTAGAAGTCGTTTTAGGTTTCTGGGCAGGATGGAGAAGAAAAGGGAAAGTGAACAAATCTAATCTGAGAAGACGTCACCTGTGAGTCACTGTGCTGTATATGGTCTACAACCCTCCTGTGTAGGACCAGTATTTACCACTATATGGTCACTGGATGTCATTGTACTGTAATCACTTATATGGTCTGTAGAGTTCCTGTGTAGGACCGGTATCTAACACTATATGGTCAATGCATGTCACTGTACTGTAATCACTTATATGGTCTGTAGAGCCCCTGTGTAGGACCGGAATCTATGATTATATGGTCACTATAAGGTGGTGATATTGGTTTTTGTTCAGTGGTTTTGATTTAGTAACAGTATGGTAATATTATTCAGTCACTATGTGGTCATTGTGTAGCGGAAGTATTGAGTAACTATGCAGGTAAGAGCCTATTCACATCTGCGTTGGAGGCTCTGTGAAAGATCTGGACGAAAATACCGGAAACCATAGCGCAGCCTGCTGCGCTTTTGTTTTTGGCATAATCACGGATACCATGACGGAAACCAGACGGTAATTTTGTGGTTTTAGGCCTCCACATAAACACTGATGCAGGTGTGAACAAGCCCTAAGCGGGATTAGTTTGCGTGTACGATCCCAACCTGAAAACACAACCAGCTGCCATCTTTTAACAATTTAAAGCCCATTTACCTCTGCCGCCTTTATACCGTAGGTGGAGGTAAACAGGTTAAGGACGGGCAGCTACTATTGGTCCAGTGCTGTGTGCTTGTCCCCCTAAGCTAAAATTTGTGGCCTGCACATCAGGATATTTTTTTATACAATTTCTTGGGATGAGAGGTGATCATAAAACAGGAATTTTTTATTTTTTTTAAAGCGACCTGTCCACAGAGTTTAAGGCCTGATTTACACGAGCGTGTGCGTTTTGCGCGCGCAAAAAACGCAGCGTTTTGCGCGCGCAAAAGGCACTTGACAGCTCCGTGTGTCATCCGTGTATGATGCGCGGCTGCATGATTTTCGCGCAGCCGCCATCATAGAGATGAGGCCAGTCGACGTCCGTCACTGTCCAGGGTGCTGAAAGAGCTAACTGATCGGCAGTAACTCTTTCAGCACCCTCGACAGTGAATGCCGATCAAAATATACACCAATCTGTGAATAAAAAAAAGACGTTCATACTTACCAAGAACGTCCTGCTTCCTCCAGTCCGGTCTCCCGGCCGTTGCCTTGGTGACGCGTCCCTCTCTTGTCATCCGGCCCCACCTCCCAGGATGACGCGGCAGTCCAAGTGACCGCTGCAGCCTGTGATTGGCTGCAGCCTGTGCTTGGCCTGTGATTGGCTGCAGCTGTCACTTGGACAGAATTGTCATCCCGGGAGGTCAGACTGGAGGAAGAACCCGGGAGTTCTCGGTAAGTCAGAACTTCTGTTTTTTTTTACACGTACATGTATATTGTGATCGGAAGTCACTGTCCATGGTGCTGAACCAGTTTAACTCTTTCAGCACCGTGGAGAGTGACTGTCTCCCGACGTCGCGTACTGGAAATTTTTTTGCCGGGTTCGGTCAAAATGAGTTCGGCCGAACCCGGTGAAGTTCGGTGCGCTCATCTCTAATTTGACACTCCGTTTGGATGTTTGTAAACAGAAAAGCACGTGGTGCTTTTCTATTTACATTCATCCTTTTGACAGCTCTTGCGCGAATCACGCAGTTCGCACGGAAGTGCTTCCGTGCGGCATGCGTGGTTTTCACGCACCCATTGAATTCAATGGGTGCGTGATGCGCGAAAAACGCACGATTATAGAACATGTCGTGAGTTTTACGCAACGCACTCACGCTGCGCAAAATTCACGCATCGTCTAAACTGCCCCATAGAGTAATATAGGTGCGTACGACACGCGTGAAAAGCACGCGTATCGCACGCGCGTATATTACGCTCGTGTAAATGAGGCCTAAGGCAGCACAGAATATTTCAGGAGAGGAGCGTGCAGATTCAGTGCTGCTGTGAACTCTGCTCTTACCATTACGTAGCTCTCAGTCTGTTACCTCTCCCCCACTCCTGTCCTCAATAACACCTTCACATGATTGTCAAGTCACCACCCCGCACAAGATCCGCACGCTCATCTCCTGAAATACTCTGTGCTGCCTTAAACTCTGTGGACAGGTCAGGATCCTGTTTCTTTTAAATGCTGCTGGGGAACCCGCTCGATCCACTATATAAGGCTGCGCCTCCATCCTCTTCTGCCCCAGTCACTTATTCCCAAGCACTGTAGCGCAGCCTTATATAGTGGATCGAGCGGGTTCCCCAGCAGCATTTAAAAGAAACAGGATCCTGACCTGTCCACAGAGTTTAAGGCAGCACAGAGTATTTCAGGAGATGAGCACGGCCGGGCACGGCCGGCCACGCGCAGCCGGTCGTTTTTCCGAGCCGTGCTCCCATTATAAAGTATAGGAGCACGGCCCGTAAAAAAAAAAAATAGAACATGGTCTATCTTTTTAACGGCACGGGCACCTTCCCGTGAGAAAACGGGAAGGTACCCGTGGCTAACAGAAGTCTATGGGCCCGCTATTTCGGGTCGTAATTACGACCCGTAATAACGGGTGTTTTTACGGTCGGGTGCATGAGGCCCCGTAATGACGGGTGGCTACATGTGTGCACCCGTCATTACGGCAGCGTTGCTAGGCGACGTCAGTAAATAGTCATTGTCCAGGGTGCTGAAAGAGTTAACTGATCGGCAGTAACTCTTTCAGCACCCTGGACAGTGAATTCCGATCAGAATATAGAGTAACCTGTAAAAAAAAAGACGTTCATACTTACCGAGAACTTTCTGCTTCCTCCAGTCCGGTCTCCCGGCCGTTGCCTTTGTGATGCGTCCCTCTCGACATCCGGCCCGACATTCCTGGATGACGTTACAGCCCATGTGACCGCTGCAGGCCAATCACAGTTTTTTGTTCCACTAGGGGAATTGAGGATCCAATCACGTCTTAGCTGGTATAATACACTGCATTCTGGCAGGGCCTAATAGGCTTCAGTACATGGCAGGCCACGAGGCCATTGTTAGGCCTCCAGTTGCCATCGCAACCGTTGGCACCCCCGCGATAACCTGCTATTGTACAGAAGAAGCCCCTCCCTCTGTCAACCACTTAGATGCTGCGCTCGCTATTGACTTTGTGGACTTAGGGGTTATACGGCCTATCAGGAGGCGGTTCTAGTTGAAATCTATGACAGAGACCCCTGCCGTTCTCTGTTTTGTAGGATACAGACTTTCAATCACTGTATCACGCCGCCGCTCCTGACCGTTAATCTTAAAGGCTAAAAGAGGCCTCATCTCTCTGCTTGTTGTGCAATTCACCGGGTTTGGTGAATATAAATTTTAGTTGCACATTAAAAATATTTTTAAACATAAATAATTTGTTTTTACATCTCCGCTTTCCAAGAGCCGTAATTTTTGTATTGTTCCGTCAATAACGCTGTATAAGGGCTTTTTTTTTTTATGCCAAACGAGTTATTTTCTTTAATGGCACCATTTTTGGGTACATATGATATATTGATTAACTTTTATTATATTTTTTGTGGGGGGTAAAAAAAAAACACTTTTGCCATGTTTTTTTTATTTTTTTTAGTTTTTTACTGTCTTCACCATGCTGTTTAAATACTGTGTTAACTTTATTGCTCTGGTCGTTACGATCGTGGTGATACCACATATGTGTATTTTTTTTCCCACTTGTACAAAAAAAAAAAACACTTTTTATGAAAAAAATGGTTTTGTTTAATTTTTACTGTATATGTAAACGCCCGTGTTGTACGTTTTATGGGTGCGATTACGTTTTAGGAACCCAGTGGAATTGACCACATTGATTTGAGAATTCTTTGAGATGATAGAGACTTCCCCAGAGGGTGTAGTCTGACCCTACTGTCTGTATTCTTGTACCATATTACGTTTTCTTTGGCCACCGGATCACTGAGATACGCTTCTTGTGATGTCATCTAGAATGTGGGCAGATTCTATTTCTCTACACCTCTTAATCTGGATGTGTAAACATCTTATGACATCATCAAGTCTATAAATTGGGGTCACACATTGACCACGGTGTCGGTTTCTCTTGCTGGCTCTCATCATGAAGGTGTCTTTGATGAAGAGGAGGATAGTGAAGATGTTTTTCAAGATGAGGATTGTAGAGAAAATGGAGGTTGGCGGACGTCAATTTCCCGATGATGTAGAGATGGAGGACGTGGAGGAGGACGAGAAAATGGAGGTTGGCGGACGCCAATTTCCTGATGATATAGAGATGGAGGATATGGAGGATAAGAAAGACAAAAAGGAAGTTCGCGGACGCCAACTTCCAGAGGATGTGGAGATGGAGGACCTTTCAGGGGTTACTGTTACCACCAGGGCCTCAAACCCCCGGAAGAGAAAGTGGGCATTTTAATTCCATCTGCCACTCGGGGCCCATTTACCATCAGGGCCCCGAACCCCCGGGAGAGAAAGGGGCCTGTTTTGTTCCATCTGTCGCTCGTGGCCCATTCACCATCTTTTGTCACCCCAACATGGTGGTCTTTACCACCTAAACCATCTGAAATTGTCATGAAGACTCCTCCAGCGCTGAGAACCAGTGATGTGCAGAACAGAAGCGAGATCCAGTAAGTCCGACGTCTTCTGCTCCGTCTTCATCTCCTTGTGGTGAAGGTTTTGTGAATTTTTGGGCTAATTCACATTGTTTGTCTTTTCTAGGATACAACTGTGAAAAAATAGAAAAATGTTTTACGCTCTCTTATGATCTAGGACTGAGCTGTGTAAGGGTGGACTGGCGGCCATATCCACGCGTGAAGAAGGACCCTCCTCTTCTTCATGTCACAGATCATCACATGTTAAAGGGCCGGAGAAAACCGCACAGCAATTCTACTGGATTCTGGAATAAACATATATTTTCTTTACAATTTTCAGTGTTTTCATATATATATTGGGGAATTTATCCAGGGAGCCTTTTATCTACAGGGATCATAAGGGTGTGGAAAAGTCAGGTGTAATAATCTGCAGAATATATCAATAAGTATCTATCAGCAGGTAGAGAGGACAGAGCAATATTCTGCAGATCTCCAGAGAAGTCAGTGGTGTAATAATCTGCAGAATATATCACTATGTATCTGTCAGGAGGTAGAGGAGCAATGTTCTGCAGATCTCTAGAGAGGTTAGTGGTGTAATAATCTGCAGAATATTACACTATTTATCTGTCAGGAGGTAGAGGAGCAATATTCTGCAGATCTTCAGAGAGGTCAGTGGTGTAATAATCTGCAGAATATATCACTCTGTATCTGTCAGGAGATAGAGGAGCAATGTTCTGCAGATCTCTAGAGAGGTCAGTGGTGTAATAATCTGCAGAATATATCACTATGTATCTGTCAGGAGGTAGAGGAGCAATGTTCTGCAGATCTCCAGAGAGGTCAGTGGTGTAATAATCTGCAGAATATATCAGTATGTATCTGTCAGGAGGTAGAGGAGCAATGTTCTGCAGATCTCTAGAGAGGTCAGTGGTGTAATAATCTGCGGAATATATCACTATGTATCTGTCAGGAGGTAGAGGAGCAATGTTCTGCAGATCTCTAGAGAGGTCAGTGGTGTAATAATCTGCAGCATATATCACTGTGTATCTGCCAGGCGGTAGAGGAGTAATGTTCTGCAGATCTCTAGAGAGGTCAGTGGTGTAATAATCTGCAGAATATATCACTATGTATCTGTCAGGAGTTAGAGGAGCGATGTTCTGCAGATCTCTAGAGAAGTCAGTGGTGTAATAATCTGTAGAATATATCACTATGTATCTGTCAGGAGGTAGAGGAGCAATGTTCTGCAGATCTCTAGAGAGGTCAGTGGTGTAATAATCTGCAGAATATATCACTATGTATCTGTCAGAAGGTAGAGGAGCAATGTTCTGCAGATCTCTAGAGAGGCCAGTGGTGTAATAATCTGCAGAATATATCACTATGTATCTGGCAGGCGGTAGAGAGGAGAGAGCAATGTTCTGCAGATCTCCAGAGAGGTCAGAGGTGTAATAATCTGCAGAATATAAAACTATTTATCTGTCAGGTGTTATAGAGGAGCAATGTTCTGCAGATCTCCAGAGAGGTCAGTGGTGTAATAATCTGCAGAATATATCAGTATGTATCTGTCAGGAGGTAGAGGAGCAATGTTCTGCAGATCTCTAGAGAAGTCAGTGGTGTAATAATCTGCAGAATATATCACTATGTATCTGTCAGGAGGTAGAGGAGCAATGTTCTGCAGATCTCTAGAGAGGTCAGTGGTATAATAATCTGCAGAATATATCACTATGTATCTGTCAGGAGGTAGAGGAGCAATGTTCTGCAGATCTCCGGAGAGGTCAGTTGTGTAATAATCTGCAGAATATATCACTATGTATCTGTCAGGAGGTAGAGGAGCAATGTTCTGCAGATCTCTAGAGAGGTCAGTGGTGTAATAATCTGCAGCATATATCACTGTGTATCTGCCAGGAGGTAGAGGAGTAATGTTCTGCAGATCTCTAGAGAGGTCAGTGGTGTAATAATCTGCAGAATATATCACTATGTATCTGTCAGGAGTTAGAGGAGCGATGTTCTGCAGATCTCTAGAGAAGTCAGTGGTGTAATAATCTGTAGAATATATCACTATGTATCTGTCAGGAGGTAGAGGAGCAATGTTCTGCAGATCTCCAGAGAGGTCAGTGGTGTAATAATCTGCAGCATATATCACTGTGTATCTGCCAGGAGGTAGAGGAGTAATGTTCTGCAGATCTCTAGAGAGGTCAGTGGTGTAATAATCTGCAGAATATATCACTATGTATCTGTCAGAAGGTAGAGGAGCAATGTTCTGCAGATCTCTAGAGAGGTCAGTGGTGTAATAATCTGCAGAATATATCACTATGTATCTGTCAGGATGAAGAGGAGCAATGTTCTTCAGATCTCTAGAGAGGTCAGTGGTGTAATAATCTGCAGAATATATCACTGTGTATCTGCCAGGAGGTAGAGGAGTAATGTTCTGCAGATCTCTAGAGAGGTCAGTGGTGTAATAATCTGCAGAATATATCACTATGTATCTGTCAGAAGGTAGAGGAGCAATGTTCTGCAGATCTCTAGAGAGGTCAGTGGTGTAATAATCTGCAGAATATATCACTATGTATCTGTCAGGATGAAGAGGAGCAATGTTCTTCAGATCTCCAGAGAGGTCAGTGGTGTAATAATCTGCAGAATATATCACTATGTATCTGTCAGGAGTTAGAGGAGCAATGCTCTGCAGATCTCTAGAGAAGTCAGTGGTGTAATAATCTGCAGAATATATCACTATGTATCTGTCAGGAGATAGAGGAGCAATGTGCTGCAGATCTCCAGAGAGGTCAGTTGTGTAATAATCTGCAGAATATATCACTATGTATCTGTCAGGAGTTAGAGGAGCAATGTTCTGCAGATCTCTAGAGAGGTCAGTGGTATAATAATCTGCCGAATATATCACTATGTATCTGTCAGGAGGTAGAGGAGCAATGTTCTGCAGATCTCTATAGTGGTCAGTGGTGTAATAATCTGCAGAATATATCACTATGTATCTGTCAGGAGTTAGAGGAGCGATGTTCTGCAGATCTCTAGAGAAGTCAGTGGTGTAATAATCTGTAGAATATATCATTATGTATCTGTCAGGAGGTAGAGGAGCAATGTTCTGCAGATGTCTAGAGAGGTCAGTGGTGTAATAATCTGCAGAATATATCACTATGTATCTGTCAGGAGGTAGAGGAGCAATGTTCTGCAGATCTCCAGAGAGGTCAGTGGTGTAATAATCTGCAGAATATATCAGTATGTATATGTCAGGAGGTAGAGGAGCAATGTTCTGCAGATCTCTAGAGAGGTCAGTGGTATAATAATCTGCAGAATATATCACTATGTATCTGTCAGGAGGAAGAGGAGCAATGTTCTGCAGATCTCTAGAGAGGTCAGTGGTGTAATAATCTGCAGAATATATCATTATGTATCTGTCAGGAGGTAGAGGAGCAATGTTCTGCAGATCTCCAGAGAGGTCAGTGGTGTAATAATCTGCAGAATATATCAGTATGTATCTGTCAGGAGGTAGAGGAGCAATGTTCTGCAGATCTCTAGAGAGGTCAGTGGTATAATAATCTGCAGAATATATCACTATGTATCTGTCAGGAGTTAGAGGAGCGATGTTCTGCAGATCTCTAGAGAAGTCAGTGGTGTAATAATCTGTAGAATATATCATTATGTATCTGTCAGGAGGTAGAGGAGCAATGTTCTGCAGATGTCTAGAGAGGTCAGTGGTGTAATAATCTGCAGAATATATCACTATGTATCTGTCAGGAGGTAGAGGAGCAATGCTCTGCAGATCTCCAGAGAGGTCAGTGGTGTAATAATCTGCAGAATATATCAGTATGTATCTGTCAGGAGGTAGAGGAGCAATGTTCTGCAGATCTCTAGAGAGGTCAGTGGTATAATAATCTGCAGAATATATCACTATGTATCTGTCAGGAGGAAGAGGAGCAATGTTCTGCAGATCTCTAGAGAGGTCAGTGGTGTAATAATCTGCAGAATATATCACTATGTATCTGTCAGGGGTAGAGGAGCAATGTCCTGCAGATCTCTAGAGAGGTCAGTGGTGTAATAATCTGCAGAATATATCACTATGTATCTGTCAGGAGTTAGAGGAGCAATGTTCTGCAGATCTCTAGAGAAGTCAGTGGTGTAATAATCTGCAGAATATATCACTATGTATCTGTCAGGAGGTAGAGGAGCAATGTGCTGCAGATCTCCAGAGAGGTCAGTTGTGTAATAATCTGCAGAATATATCACTATGTATCTGTCAGGAGTTAGAGGAGCAATGTTCTGCAGATCTCTAGAGAAGTCAGTGGTGTAATAATCTGCAGAATATATCACTATGTATCTGTCAGGCGGTAGAGGAGCAATGTTCTGCAGATCTCCGGAGAGGTCAGTGGTGTAATAATCTGCAGAATATATCACTATGTATCTGTCAGGGGTAGAGGAGCAATGTCCTGCAGATCTCTAGAGAGGTCAGTGGTGTAATAATCTGCAGAATATATCACTATGTATCTGTCAGGAGTTAGAGGAGCGATGTTCTGCAGATCTCTTGAGAGTTCAGTGGTGTAATAATCTGCAGAATATATCACTATGTATGTCAGGAGGTAGAGGAGCAATGTTCTGAAGATCTCCGGAGAGGTCAGTGGTGTAATAATCTGCAGAATATATCACTATGTATCTGTCAGGAGTTAGAGGAGCGATGTTCTGCAGATCTCTAGAGAAGTCAGTGGTGTAATAATCTGCAGAATATATCACTATGTATCTGTCAGGGGTAGAGGAGCAATGTCTTGCAGATCTCTAGAGAGGTCAGTGGTGTAATAATCTGCAGAATATATCACTATGTATCTGTCAGTCGTTAGAGGAGCAATGTTCTGCAGATCTCTAGAGAAGTCAGTGGTGTAATAATCTGCAGAATATATCACTATGTATCTGTCAGGAGGTAGAGGAGCAATGTGCTGCAGATCTCCAGAGAGGTCAGTTGTGTAATAATCTGCAGAATATATCACTATGTATCTGTCAGGAGTTAGAGGAGCAATGTTCTGCAGATCTCTAGAGAAGTCAGTGGTGTAATAATCTGCAGAATATATCACTATGTATCTGTCAGGAGGTAGAGGAGCAATGTTCTGCAGATCTCTAGAGTAGTCAGTTGGACAATAATCTGCAGAATATATCACTATGTATCTGTCAGGAGGTAGAGAGGAGAGGGCAATGTTCTGCAGATCTCTATTTCAGTGGGAGGCGGATGCCTCTTTTTACCGCTAGCTGATTTTTTCAACTAGCGGGCAAAAGAAGCGTCCTGCCCGATCTGAAGTGAATGGGAGTAGGAATCTTTTGGTTGACGGCAGGAATAATTCTGCGTCCGATTTTGCAGCGGGACCCACCAAGCAAAATCCACCGTGTGAACATGGTCTTAGTGACCCCTTTGCGGTGCAACTTACTCGGCAGCAGCGGCAGTAAAATGGAAGAAACTAGACACCCAAAATAAAAAGTTAGGCCCGCTGTGTTTTACCATAGATAAGTTAGGCCCCCTGTGTTTTACCATAGATAAGTTAGGCCCCTTGTGTTTTACCATAGATAAGTTAGGCCCCTGTGTTTTACCATAGATAAGTTAGGTCCCTGTGTTTTACCATAGATAAGTTAGGTCCCCTGTGTTTTACCATAGATAAGTTAAGCCCCCTGTGTTTTACCATAGATAAGTAAGGCCCCCTGTGTTTTACCATAGATAAGTTAGGCCCCCTGTGTTTTACCATAGATAAGTTAGGCCCCCTGTGTTTTACCATAGATAAGTTAGGTCCCCTGTGTTTTACCATAGATAAGTTAGGCCCCCTGTGTTTTACCGTAGATAAGTTAGGCCCCTGTGTTTTACCATAGATAAGTTAGGCCCCCTGTGTTTTACCATAGATAAGTTAGGCCCCCTGTGTTTTACCATAGATAAGTTAGGCCCCCTGTGTTTTACCATAGATAAGTTAGGCCCCTGTGTTTTACCATAGATAAGTTAGGCCCCCTGTGTTTTACCATAGATAAATTAGGCCCCTGTGTTTTACCATAGATAAGTTAGGCCGCCTATGTTTTACCATAGATAAGTTAGGCCCCTGTGTTTTACCATAGATAAGTTAGGCCCCCTGTGTTTTACCATAGATAAGTTAGGCCCCCTGTGTTTTACCATAGATAAGTTAGGCCCCTGTGTTTTACCATAGATAAGTTTGGCGCCCTGTGTTTTACCATAGATAAGTTAGGCCCCTGTGTTTTACCATAGATAAGTTAGGCCCCTGTGTTTTACCATAGATAAGTTAGGCCCCCTTTGCACCAATAAAAAGAAAACTCACCTTACCCTGATGGGCCCTGTAACAGATTTTTAGTCTCTAAATGACGGAATAATGAAACACAAAGTATATTAGAAAGTTGTAGAAATGCTTACTGTATACTGAATAAACTTTAACCCCTTAAGTACACGGCCAATTTGAGTTTTTTCATTTTATCCTTTTCCTTTCCTGCCTTCCAAAAGCCATAACTTTTTTTATATTTTTTCGTCGACGCAGCCTTATGAGGGCTTGTGTTTTGCGGGACAAGTTGTAGTTTTTCATGGCGCCATTTATTCTACAGCATAATATACTGGGAAGCTGAATCAAAAATTATTTGTGATGTGAAATAGGCAAAAAAACAGCAATTACGCCATTTTTTGGGGGGTTTTGTTTTAACGGCGTCCATCAGGCGGTAAAAAAAACGACATGTCTACCTTATTCTACAGGTTGATACGATTACGGCGATACCACATTGTTATGTTTTGTTTTATGTTTTACCACTTTTAGAAAAAATAAAACTATTTGCCTAAGGGCAGATACAGACGGATGTTGCGTTTTTGCGTGCGCAAACAACACAGCGTTTTGCGCGCGCAAAAAACATTTGACAGCTGCGTGTGTCATCCGTGTATGATGCGCGGCTGCGTGATTTTCGCGCAGCCGCCATCATAGAGATGAGGCTAGTCGACGCCCGTCACTGTCCAAGGTGCTGAAAGAGCTAACTGATCGGCAGTAACTCTTTCAGCACCCTCGACAGTGAATGCCGAACACAATATACAGCAACCTGTTTGTAGTGGCAGGAAAGTGGTGAAGGGAAAGTGAGCCCTAATCTACCCACCGCACTGTCCCTGTCTACTTGCAACGACCAGCCCTAGGCGACGGGGTACAACTGGGCGGCGGTCCCTACGCTGTCTAAGTGCACGGGAGAACAAACAGGGAACACGCAAGGGAAGGGGCAGTAGCCACGGAACGCCGCGAGGAAACGGAGCGGTGAATGAGTAGTCAGGACCAGGATGAAGTGGAGTATACCAAAGTGAGCACGGAGAAGGAAGCAAGCCAGGGGCAAAGCAAAGCAGGTTAAGCGGAACTGCAGCAAGGCAGAAGCACGGCAGAAGCAGGCTGGAGCAAGCAGCAGTGAGGCCAGGAATCCAGAAGAATTACAAGCACTGAGGAAGAGAGCACAGCAGGTAATAAAGGACAGGGGGCGGAGCTAACTCCGACTGACCAGGCCGCGATAGGCTCTCCCACTCCTGAGCCTGCCACCCTGGTTGGTGGGAGATGGTGTCAGTCGAACAGGTCTGGCCTTAGGTGTGGATTGATTAATCACAGGAGTATACCTAGACGTAGTACCTGGCAGATCCCTAACAGTACTCCCCCTTTTATGAGGGGCCACCGGACCCTTACTAAGAGGACCCGGTTTAGTAGGGAAGAGAAGGTGGAACCTCCTGATCAATACCCCAGCATGAACATCACGGGCAGGTACCCAAGTCCTCTCCTCCGGCCCGTATCCTCTCCAATGGACCAGGTACTGGAGGGAGCCCTGGACCATCCTACTGTCCATAATCTTGGCCACCTCGAATTCCACCCCCTCAGGGGTGAGAACGGGAACAGGAGGTTTCCTCGAGGGGGACCAGGACGGGGAGCAGCGTTTAAGGAGGGAGGCATGGAAGACGTCATGTATGCAAAAGGATTGGGGCAGCTCCAGAAAAACCATTTATGATCACACGTGGGGTATAGCCGTACTCGGGAGAAATTGCTTTACAAATGTTGGGGTGCATTTTCTCCTTTATCCTTTGTGAAATTGAAAAAATGCACAATTTTAGTGGAAGAAATGTTGATATTCATTTTCACGGCCTAATTCTAATAAATCCTGCAAAAGACTTGTGGGGTCTAAATGCCCACTATATCCCTAGATAGATTCTTTAAGTGGTGTAATTTCCACTTTTGGGGGGTCTCCACTGTTTTGGCCTCTCAGGGGCTTTGCAAATGCGACATGGCACCCAAAAACCATTTCAGCTAAATTTGAACTCCAAAAGCCAAATAGCGCTCCTTCCCTTCTGAGCCTTGCTGTGGGTCCAAACAGCAGTTTATTACCACATATGGCATATTTCCGTAATCGGGAGAAATTCTTTACAAATGTTGGGGTGCTTTTTCTCCTTTATTCCTTGTAAAAATTAAAAATGGCTACCTTTTTTCAGAAAAAAAGTAGATTTTTACCTTTACAGAATAATTCCAATGAATTCAGCAAAACAACTGTGGGGTCAAAATGCTAACTTTACTCCCCTAGAAAAATTCCTTGATGAGTGTAGTTTCCAAAATGGGGTCACTTTCCGGGGGTTTCCACTATTTTGTTCCCTCCAGTGCATTGCAAACGCGACACTGCACTGAAAACTATTCCAGCAAAATCAGAATTTCAAAATCCAAATGTTGCTCCTTCCCTTCTGAGTCCTGCTGTGGGTCCAAACAGCAGTTTATTACCACATATGGGATATTGCTATAATCGGGAGAAATTGCTTTACATATGTTGGGGTGTTTTTTCTCTTTTATTCCTTGCAAAAATTAACAATTTCTAAGTTTTTTCAGAAAAAAGTAGATTTTCATCTTCACATACTAATTCAAATAAATTTAGCAAAAAAACTGTGGGTTCAAAATGCTAACTATACCCCTAGATAATTTCCGTGAGGGGTGTAGTTTCCAAAATGAGGTCACTTTTGGGGGTCTTTATTGTTTTGGCCCCACAAGACCTCTTCAAACCTGACATGCTGCCTAAAATATATGCAAAAAAAAAAAGGAGGCCCCAAAATCCACTAGGTGCTCCTTTGCTTCTGAGGCCGGTGTTTCAGTAAATTAGCGTACATGGGCCACATGTGGGATATTTCTAAACTGCAGAATCTGGGCAATAAATAATAAGTTACATTTCTCGGGTAAAACCTTCTGTGGTATAGAAAAAAAAAGTATTGCAAATGAATTTTGTAAAAAAAAAATGAAATGTGTAACTTTCACCTCTACTTTGCTTTAATTCCTGTGAAACGCCTAAAGGGTTAAAAAACTTTCTGAATGCTGTTTTGAATACTTTGAGGGGTGCCGTTTTCAAAATGGGGTTATTTATGGGGACTATCTAATATATAAGGCCCTCAAAGCCACTTCTCAACTGAACTGGTCCTTTTTAAAAATCGCCTTTTAACATTTTCTTGAAAATATGAGAAATTGCTGCTAAAGTTCTAAGCCTTGAAACGTCCTAGAAAAATAATAGAATGTTCAAAAAACGATGCAAACATAAAGTAGACATATGGGAAATGTTAACTAGTAACTATTTTGTGTGGTATTACTATCTGTTTTAAAAGTAGATACATTTAAATTTAGAAAAATGCAAATTTTTGCAAATTTTCTCAATCTTGGTGTTTTTTAGAAATAAATATTGAATTTATCGACCAAATTTTTTCCCTAACATAAAGTACAACATGTCACGAGAAAACAATCTCAGAATCGCTTGGATAGGTAAAAGCATTCCGGAGTTATTACCACATAAAGGCTCAGTCCTGCAGGGGTTAAAAAAAATTGATATCTGTTGTGCATAATAATTAGCATTTTGAGTTTTTTACTTCTAAAAAAAAAAATCTGTTATCATTAGGAGATTTGTTCAATAAAATTTGCATTATACTCCAACGGTTGATGGCGTGAAGATTATACTGACCGTCATTTGCATCGACTATTTCGCAAAATCAGCGAAAAATAACATTTGCATAATAATTTGGAACGCGGTGTAAATAAAAATCACTGTTGTTATCTACATTACAGCGCCGATCACATTATGTAGAATATAGGGCACTTATAATGGGGTGACAGAGCTGCGGTCATGTGACCTTATGTCTAAAGGTCTTTTTGCAGGACAAATACAATGCTGTTTCGTCGCGTTTTTTGCCGCAATTCGCTGCAAATAGTGCCAAAAACGACATTGTACTTTGGGTGGCTATGGGCCCCCTGGGAGTCTCGGGCCCCGGGCGGCCATCCAAAACACCCTATGATGATCCGCCATGGGGCATGGACACCCATCCCTAAAAATCTGCAAAGGTGTCCATAGGCCATTGAAATGAATGGGTCCGTAATAACGGATGAAAAATACGGACGTGTGCATGGGGCCGCGCCGTATTATTTAGGCCACACGGTCTTGGAAGTCGTTTTCCAGCGTTGGCTGTAGTCACATGCTCAGTGTACCTAAAATGCACCACCAAATTAGCTAAACCATTCGGCTGCTTCCATTACTAAAGGTCGGGCCCATGCATAAAAGTGTCAAATATGAAGGAATTATTTCATCCTACAGGAAAACTGACATAATCATTCCTCTCCAGGGAACTCCATGGAACAGCGCGCGCCGCCGAACAGCTAAACGAAAGACTACATCTCCCAAGATGCTTTTGTGCTTCCTTTACAATCACGTGGTATGTTTTAGCAAATCATCTCAAGGTACTCGAGAAGACAGCTGCGGTGGGCAGGCGCGTCACGTGACAGGTCTCGTAGTAGACCAATCAGACAACAGTTACTTTATTTCAAATCTGGTTTGTGTAGCGGCGTAGACTCCTTGAGCTGCGGAGATAACTGCACGGGCGGTGAGTGACGTGATGTGCCGGTGGAATATATCGCTAGTGATGGAGGGCAGCTCGTGGTGTGCGCCGCCCCCCCGCTGGACCCTGTAGCGGCGCTGCCACAGTTTGCCCTCCATGTCGTAGATTATGTGCACTGTAACCTGGGGGGAGGGTTTATAAGCAATATGTGAGTAGGCGTTATCAGTACTTATACAACGGAGTGTATATAATGTATAATTGCCTTTCAATTCTCTACCAATGGGCTGATCTTGGGAGACAGTGACTTTGGGGAGGGGCGTTGTGGAGGGTATACACCGTGTGTGGTATATATGTGTGTATATCCTTATCTCTGCGATGGGCACATGTGCATTTTTAAGAACAGGCTTATTTTATTCGCGGAGGCGCGGGGTCATGGGCACAGCTTTGGCTGTAGCACATTTTTTCTAATCTACAACATTTATAACCGTTGCATCTGCACGTCCCCAGCAGACTGGCCTAAAATGTAAGGCTAAATTCACACTTTCGTTGTATAATCTCTTAGGCCCCATGCACACGAACGTATTTTTGTCCACCCGTAAATACGGGTCCTTGGTCACACGTATGCGACCCGTATTGCACCCGTATTTCCGGGCACGTTTTCTCTGCAAAATTGCGCTGCGCTAATCGGCAGCCCCTTCTCTCTATCAGTGCAGAATAGAGAGAAGGGACAGCCCTTACCGTAATAAAAGTAAAAGAAATTCATAACCCCTCTCTTCACATCCAGCCCGACCTCCCTGGATGACGCGGCAGTCCATGTGACCGCTGCAACCAGTGATTGGCCTGTGATTGGCTGTAACGTCATCCCAGGAGGCCGGACTTGAGGAAGAAGCAGGGAGTTCTGGGTAAATATGAATGTCTTTTTTTTTTTTTTTTTTTTTACAGCTTTATCTATATTTGATCGGTAGTTTCTGTCCCGGGTGCTGAGAGTTACTGCTGATCGTTTAACGCTTTCAGCACCCTGGACAGTGACTATTTACTGTTGTCGCCTAGCAACGCTCCTGTAATTACGGGTGCACACACGTAGTCACCCGTAATTACGGGAGCCCCATAGACTCCTATGGGCTGCCCGTGCCGTAATTACGGCCTGAAATAGGACATGTTCTATAATTTTTCAACGGCCCGACACCTTCCCGTAAGCATACGGGGAGGTACACGTGGCCAATAGAAGTCCATGGGCCCATAAAAACGTGCCGTAATTTCTCTATTCAAAAAAATGGATGTGTAATGGATGGTTCTTTATCACTGGTGTCAATGTAAGGGCCTGTTCACATCACCGTTCGCTTTCTGTTCCGGGGTTCCGTCTGTGGTTTCCATCGGGTGAACCCCGCAACGGAAATTGAAAGTGAAACCACAGCTTCCGTTTCAAACTCCACAAACATCCCCAAAAAAAAATCACAACTGACACACAATTGCTACGTGTGGGGCCATTGCATTCACAGCCGTCTACAGAGATGAATTAATTTCAGTTCATTGGATATCAGTTCCTTGGTATTCTGCACATGGACACTGGACCAATGAGCTAACACCTTACCTCTCTCCCGTAGCGGACAGTCTCCCTCGACAGGCGCAATCTTCTCTCTCCCTCTCTCTCCCTCTCTCTCTCTCCCTCTCTCTCTCCCTCTCTCTCCTCCCCCCGTCTCTCTCTATCTCTCCCTCTCTCTCTCCTCCCCCCCTCTCTCTCTCTCTCCTCCCCCCCTCTCTCTCTCCCCCCCTCTCTCTCTCCCCCCCTCTCTCTCTCCTCCCCTCTCTCTCCCCCCCTCTCTCTCTCTCCCTCCCCCTCTCTCTCTCTCTCTCCCTCCCCCTCTCTCTCTCTCTCCTCCCCCCCTCTCTCTCCTCCCCCCTCTCTCTCTCTCTCTCTCTCCTCCCCCCCTCTCTCTCTCTCTCTCCTCCCCCCTCTCTCTCTCTCTCTCTCTCCTCTCTCTTTCTCCTCCCCCCCTCTCTCTCTTTCTCCCCCCCCTCTCTCTCTTTCTCTTTCTCCTATAGTCATTCAGTTATGTGTACAAATGAAAGGAATAGGTGCAGCCACGTGACCATGGGGATACTAAAATTAGCTGAAGAAATTTAGTGTTACTCAGTGGCCACTAAAATCTATGGGCCATCATGTAATACATGCTCATCCCCAGTATTTCACAGCGAGCTTCTCAGCTTTAGTCTTTGTAAACATCTGCGTTGGTGTTTCGGTTTTCAAAGCGTTCAGGATCCGTCACACCGCAAATACCAACATGCCTGACAGACCCCATTGACTTACAGTGAGTTCCGCCAAGGTGTCTTTTTTTGATAGGAGAATATAGTGCAGCATGCTGCACCGTTTTCCCTGTCAAATTTTACGGAATCTGCGACAGCGGCCCTGAATGATGCCTCCGATGCAGATGTATCATAGGGAAGATATTGGTCATTGCTGATATACCTGTTATCTTTACAATATTTTGTATCCGTTTGTACAGCAGAGTATGGCACAGGACGGAGATGAGTGGGAACTCAGTAAGGAAAATGTTCAACCTCTTCGACATGGGAGGGATATGTCGACTCTGCAGGAGGTTCTCTCCCAGCAAGTCCATGCCAACCATAATGCCATCCTGCAAAGGAAACAGTGAGTAATTCACTAAACAGACAATAACTACTACATCAGGAGAGTCCAAGGAGGAGTCATTACCGTGTATACACCTGTATATTGTATCAGCATGTTACAAACCGTTCCTCCAGTTACTTCTCCACTGGCAATAAATATGTATGTTCTGGGGAGGGTAAAATAACATGAGTTAGGCTATGTTCACACTTCAATAATTTATTTTCCGGTTCTCCGTGACAACCCGGATAGCATAGTAAACCGTAAAATCTGATGGACCCATCGTGAGTTAATTGGATCTATCCGGATCCTTTGCAAAACGGATTCATCATTTCCATCATCGTTCACATAAAATGTAAGCCATGATACTAGTGTCAAGTCCGAATTTCAGGGTAGCTTCCTTCTCCCTGTTATTCCACACCGAATAACCACCTCTGTAAATTGAAAGCTGAAGGCATGCCTGGAAAGAAGTAAACCAGCCAAAGAGATGTTGGTACACAGCTTTCCTCAGATAGGACAGGAAGCGAACTAACTTTATTCAGAACAAAGAAACACAGGAAAAGACACATGCTCCCTCACTAGGGATGTGGGAGTGCCCAAGCCCCCACCGGCTTCTCAGCTGCAAGTTCTTCTGTACACTCTTCTTGCATTCCAGGGGGCGGTGTCTTCCATAGGTGTGTCCGTCATGAACAAAGAACTTGTTATATATATATCAGTATATTACACAAAGAACTGAAATGTATATACATATGTGTGAGGATAATATTTTTGCAAACAATATACATGTTAATGATCCCTGACACTAGTGTGAACATACTCAAGTCCGCATGTGACTTACCCACGTGCTCTGAGTGACATGTAAGGCCTTGTAGTCCCACAACGGCTGTAGTGTCACCGGTTGGAGACCTCCGCCTTAGAGCTCCTGTAGAATCTCCGTACCGAAAGTCTGCAGCGTTTTACGCAAGATAAGTTGAAATGCTGCAAATTGAGAATCTGCGCCACGGGTCAATTTCTGCAGCATTTATGCAACATGTGCGGGAGCTGTAAGTGCCTATTCACCAGAATGTTCCTCGGCCATGTGCTTAGGTGCCATGGGCTCCTCCGTTTAAAAATGTACTAACAAAACTAAAATGGTCACAAATGCAACAAAAAAAAAATTGTTTCCATCTGAAGCCGTCTTACAACGAGATCCTCCACGTCTTTGTAGTATATGATTATATAGGGGGATCAGTGGATGAAGGATCTATAGTGACATGAAATAAGTGCCTAAAAAGCTGAGATGTGTAACCAATATTTGTATTGCCAAAACATGGAGGGATAATGTTTTGGTTCTTTATTCATTTAGTTCTTTTTTTTTTTAAGGGCCTTTGAATTGGAACTTCACTTTTACACTGGAGATGATCCTTTGGATGTTTGGGACCGGTATGTCAATTGTTGATGGACTCTTCTATAACAGTAATGATATTTAGGTTGGCTAATAGTTTGTTGGTGCATTGTAAGTGAGCACAGGATAGATGGGGTGCTTGTATGGAGAGAAGTTTTTATTTTGTTTCATTTCAATTTTACAGAAAAAAAATCACCTAAAAGAAAGTTGTTTTCATTGACCGTCATATTGCACTTATTTGTATGAGGTCGAGTTACAAGAGTCATTACTAAGCATATGGGGATTATGGAAGAAGGATAAAGGAGGGTGTTTACAGCATGACTTGGTGGAGCAGCCATGGGGGATGAAATCCTGTAAAGCATAATCATTACATTGCTGTCCTTATTTGAGAATATTGTGGCCCCTCTGTGGGGACTGCTTTTTCTGTCAAGAATGTCATAATCTTTAAACCTTTGATTTGTGAATGGGTAGGACGGAGCTCCAGAAAAGTGCCATTTTTTTTATTTTTTTTTAGAAGACTTCATAGATAAGTGACCTGGAAAAGGTTTTATGCATCTGTTTTATGCCGAGAAAGTGGAAACCATTACCCTAAACCCATGTGAGCAGGACTTCTCAAACTCCATTATATGATCCTTTTCTTAACTGCTGACTGGCTAAGAGGGATCATGTGATCACATAACCAGGAAGTTCTTGCTTTTCAGTCCCTCTTATTGGCACTTTGGGTGTTTAGTGGAGGTCATTGTGCCCACTAGTATAACTCTATCATTTTTTTTATTTTATTCATAGAGGTTTTCATTTTAAAGTGGTTGTACAGGATAAGGAAATCATGGCTGCTCAACATGGCGCTGAGCTGCAGTACCACACACAACCTGTGGGCGGCTGTAGCAGTGTTTTTTGGAAGAAAGCCGCCATGTTTTTATGATCCTGTGCAATCCCTGTGCTAGCTATCGGATTGTTAAAAACCGTTCTCATACTTGAACTTATTCTATGTTGTAGGTATATAAAATGGGCAGAACAAGCATATCCCCAGGGAGGTAAAGAGAGCAACTTGTCTCCACTGCTAGAGAGAGCGGTCAGGATATTCCACCAAGAGCAGAAGTATTATGGAGATCTGCGCTATCTCAATATTTGCCTCAAGTTTGTAAGTTCAGCAAAATAATTTCTCATTTTCTTTGTAAGGCTATGTTGACACCATGTAATCCATTTAACGGCATATGTGCAATTGGATTAAATTACAGTGAATTAACATGGATGCACATCAATTTCCATCGCTTTTTAAGCATATCAGTTTTTCTTTGTTCTATAAAAAAGACCCCCCCCCCCACACACACACACACCAGCAAAGCAAAACCGAAAACAGATGCTGTTTCACAAATTCCTAATGTGTGAATATAGCCTAATAGAATACAGACACCTTTTATGTAAAAAAAAATATATTATATTTTTACAGGTTAGTGGTTACCTGGAGTTAAATAAAAAAAAAAAAAAAAAGTTGCAAGCTGTAATCCTCAATCCTTCATTCACTTTCACACCCCTGATATTCACTTTTTTTTTTTTTTTTCATGTCCCTCCCAGGATTACATGCTGGATGTTGAGGTCTGATTCCAGGATGCTGCAGCATTCACTATCTCATGTATCAGCACAGGTTCATTTCTGTACTGCTTTCTCTTTCTACAGCTCATGAGGGATCTCTTCTCCCTTGTGCTGACCAGCACTGATGCTGAGGAGGTTGATTTTCCCCCTACCTTCCCCAGCAGACTCTGCCGTGGGTTCTTTTATATACTGATTTACAGCCTGTGTGCTTCACTCCCTGCAGACTGCCATGTGTGCTCTTTATTTTCACCCTATACGAACAGCCTGTGTGATCTGCCCTTCCTGGATACTTTCCTCACTCTCTACACTCTGATCTGCCATGTACAACCTTCTTCTCCTCCTCCTCCCTACTGTTATATCTAACACTAAGAAAAGTGAGGGTGTAGAGCAAAGAAAGCAGGTGTCAGCACCCGTCCGCAATAACTTTTGCCTTACTGCGCTGGGTTTATAGGTTTGAATCCGACCAAGGACAACATTTGCATGGAGTTTGTATGTTCTTCCCGTGTTTGCGTGGGTTTCCTCCAGGCACTCCCGTTTCCTCCCACACTTCAAAATCATTAGGCTTATTTGGAATGTAGATTGTAAGCTCCAATGAGGACCGGGACCGATGTGAGTGATTACTATATACAACACTGTAGAATAAGTTGGCGCTATACAAATGAATAAAATACATGAATAAGCAGCAGGACAACCAGCTATGTAAAGGAGTTAAACAGACTCTACAGCAGCAAAATGGTAGGGTTTTTAACGGACTCTTTTGAGAGTTGTTTAATTTTGCATCTAGGAAGCAAATCAATTATAAAATTTCATTGCAAAGGTGTCCAAAGCCTTTAATTGAAAGCCTAGATCAGAATTCCGTGTTTATTCGGGCATATGGATGTCATTGAGATGGGACTCCCGGTCAGGCCCCTCCACTAGGAGCCAGAGCAGAGAGCCACTGCACAGAGCGGTTTTGTGCAAGTGACATTGCCCAAATAAGTACTCTAGCCCTGGGTAAGCTCCTGACGTAAAGAGAACCTGTCACCTGCCCATACAGGTGCAGCATGTAATGGGAAGGGGTGCGCAAACCCTGGGGCACTTTACATTTTTTTCCTTTCCTCCTCTGTTATTTAGATATTGGTACCATTTATATTTAAATAACCCCCTTAATGGTCAATGGGGCGTGTATTTGGCAAGGGGGCGTGTAACGTTGCCGCTACGGACCGTGCCACAGCAAGAGCTGGAGTGAGGATAGAGCGCGCGTACATGTGTGCGTGCATGCACACTTTCACACTCTCTCTTAAAGTTCTCGCCAGACAAACGACAAGACTGATCTCTTGTCTGCCGTGAGCGAGTTTGCTTAGCACGGAGCTGCGTGCGTGCGCTCGCACACTCCTCTCTCCAGCTCTTGCTATGGCACTGTCCGTAGCTGATTGGACAGTGTCACAGCGATGTTACACGCCCCCTTGCCAATTACACACCCAATTGACAGTTCAGGGGGTTATTTAAAAATCGGGTGCCAAATATAATGCCACCAATATCTAAATAACGGAGGATAGGAAAAAAAAATTTTTTTTCAGAGTGCACCGAGAAAACGAAAAATCACTGTTAACGTCACACTTCCTCTTCTATCCGCCCCTAGAACGATATGTCCTTTCTCTTGTGTCTTCTGTGGCTCTTTCAGGAACGCTCCCTTATGCGAATGTCACAGGTCATGTGACGCATCGTCCACAAGAAGTCACAGGAGGAGTAGCCTTTAGGATGCAGGCAAATAAAGTTTGTGCTCAGATGAAAAGCCAGCAGAGGAAGGGATATTTACAAAACGGCAGGGGTCGGTGAAAACTCAGACGGGGGAGGGAATAGCAGATGATGGGGAATCATGGGAAACTGAGGGACCACCTAATTCAGAGTAACAGGGAATGTAAACAATGGCCCAGTGGGAATTACCATTATTTGCAGAAACTTTCACAGAAAACTACTCGTGAGGAACCTGTGAGTATTTTTTAGTGTAATGCAGGTTTTTTTTTATTGAAGTCCGATAACCCCTTCAATGTTAACTTTTGTCGGACATCAGGCTGTAAAATTTCATTTATACTTGTAAACCTGAGATGATGGGTGTAGTAAACGTAAACCTAATGTACAAGATTTTACATCCTTCTCATAAAATATATAATATATACACGTTTTTGTACAGAGCCTGTAGACTTGTACAGCTAGTTACACAGCCAAGGTATTGGTACTCTACACGCACAACTCTATATCACCTGGGCAGAAGAGTATGAAGCCAGAGGCCAGTGGCGTAACTACCGCCGTAGCAGCAGTAGTGGCTGCTACGGGGCCCGCGGCATGAGGGGGCCCGTGTCGCCCGCCGGCACGGTCCCCCACCATGGCCGGAGGCTCCGCTAGCAGCCGCTGTGGCTGCTACAGCGGGACGCCACTGAACACTACGGCAGAGCAGGGAGGTATCTCCCCGCTCTGCCATTAACTGGTTCCCGACCGCTGGCTGTATTTTTACGGCCAGCGGTCAGGGTCCTTAAAACCCGAGCCATAGACTTTCTACGGCTCGGGTTTTAACTTGCTGCCCGCGCGATCGGGCAGCTGAATGTCGGGTCTCCGGCTGTCAGTGACTGCCGGGGACCCTGAAGAGAGGATAGAAGCAGCTTTCGCTGCTTCTGTCTTCTCTGATCACTTGTACACAGCGCTGAATGCGTGCTGTGTACAGGAATAGAGACAGCAGCAGCGCCGCTGTCTCTATTCCTCCCGGTGATCATGTGACTGGTCACATGATCGCCGGGTGCCGTTAGTGGCAGACTGCTGCTGGGTCTTACTAGACCGAGCACAGCCCTATTAGTGACAATCGTCACTATGAGAGGGCTGATTTCCCCTGTAACTGGGGCTGCTGTGCAGCTCCAGTTACAGTGGAAAAACATGGTGTAAAAGAAAGAAAAAATATATATAAAGTTCCCCAAAGGTCTTCTTTGACCATTGGGGGACAGACCATAGTAATAAAAAAATAATAAAGTAAAGTGCAAAAAAAATGTAAATAATAAATACACATAAAATACCCACCCAAAAAAAAAACAGTTCCCCCCCGCCCATCATTGCTGTAACGCTAGCGCTGACCCAATTAACCTAATATAGACATGTAATATATTACAATTTACGGTAGACAATGACGATCACAAATAAAAGGTCTATTTTAGGGTAAAACTATGTTATTACCAAAAAAAAAATAGCTGAAATGTAAAAAAGCTTATTTTTTTACTATTATTTTCAAACTTTATGAATAAAAATTCTAAAATAGCAAAAAAGGTGTGTATAAAAACGATAAAAATTAAACCTGCATTGTCTATGGAAAAAACATCGCAAAAATCACGTCGTTCGCAAAAACAAATAAAAAAGTTATAGCCATTTAACGAACACGTGCTAAAAAGGGCTAAACGGTGTCTGGTCCTGAAGGCGCAAAATAGAGCAAAATACATGTATCCCCTATCCACAGGATAGGGGATACATGTGTTATCGCTGGAATTGATAGGGAGAACGGGGGACTGAAAGTCCGCTGAAGTTCTCCATCACAAACCTCGGACTTCCGGGTTCTGTGTCGGCAGCTCCGTAGAAATAAATGGAGCGCCGGTCGCGCTTGTGCGCATGCGTGACCAGCGCTCCTTTCATTTTTATTGAGCTGCGCAGACGCCGGAAGTCAAAGGTTTTTCATGGAGAAGTTCAGGGGACTTTCAGTCCCCCGTTCTCCCTATCGCTGTCAGCGATCACTCTTGTATCCCCTATCCTGTGGAGATCCTGTGGAGAGGGGATACATGTATTTTGTAGGACACACTGTAGGTCGCATTTTTTTGGGAGGGGGGACGCTGTATGGCGTTCCCTACAGGGGGGGGGAACGCTGTATGGCGTTCCCTACAGGGGGGGGTGGCTGTATGGCGTTCCCTACAGGGGGGGAGCTGTATGGCGTTCCCTACAGGGGGGCTGTATGGCGTTCTCTACAGGGGGGGCTGTATGGCGTTCTCTACAAAGGGGGCTGTATGGCGTTCCCTACAGGGGGGGCTGTATGGCGTTTTCTGCAGGGGGGCTGTATGGCGTTATCTACAGGGGGCTGTATGGCATTATCTACAGGGGGGCTGTATGGCGTTCTCTACAGGGGGATGTATGGCGCTATCTACAAAGGGGGGGGCTGTATGGCGTTATCTACAGGGGGGGCTGTAAAAAAGGCACTATCTACAAGAGGGGGGGGTTGTGTGACACCCAGGAGAGGGGGGGCCCCAGTCAAAAGTTTGCTATGGGTCCCAGTCTTTCCTAGTTACGCCCCTGATCGTGTTCTTTACTTGCTCTTATTAAGCCTTGCCAGGGGTGCAAAGATGGCAGACCTGAGGGCCTACATTAGTCCTCCAAGCTGCAATGACGACCATTGGCACCCCACAATCGCAGGGGGGGCAATGGGCCGTCAGAGATGGCCACCCCCATCTTTCTAATGGCTTAGTTACCGCAGTTACTATTGACCTCAGCATCTAAGGGGTTAAACGAGTGGGATCGTAGTAATCTACGATTTCGCTCGTCGCAGTGAACTGTCAGTTGTAACATACAACCAACACCAGCAAATTATGGAGTGAGCTCAGTCCGTGACCCCACTCCATACTTCCCTCCTGGCCTACACCGTATATATACACGTTGGTTGTCGTGGAAGGGTTATGCTGCAATAAAGCAGATCTTCCCTTACAAAAACTAATGACGTTTTGGCAACCAAAGGTGCCCCCCTCAGCATCAGAGCCCCATAGCAGCTTCTATGGCTACTAGGGCTATAGTTATGTCCATGTACAGGGGGAAGATTTGACAGTAACACTACAGGTGATGTATTATCACAGTATACATCTAGTATTTGGATAAAATAGAATGACCTACCAGTCCCCAGACATTAGTAGATACGGGTCACTAAGCAAATCATGGTGGTTCCAAGTACCAGGCTCAGGACCAACACCTAGAAGAGGAGGAGAGAGAATAAGGAGGTTAAAACGTGGCCAGGTGCGGTGGATTCACTGCTTGTACACAATGCATCTTAAAGGGTTTATGCGGGGACTAAAAATTATTAGCAGTGTTCTCACTGCATTATGTGATGTCACGGTTTGTGGGTATGTGGACCCACCAGGCCGCACCGCCATAGCAGCGAGGCAGCTGGCAAAATAACAGGGAACCCCAGAAATAGAAAAGTCCCGCACAAGGGTACCAGGATAGTCCAGACAGTGGCCGCAGCTCTGGCACGGATGGAGGTAGGTAACACAGGACGTGGCGGATGACACAGGTGCAGTAGACACGACTCCAACTAGTAGGCACAGGAACAAGAACACAGTACGGGATACAGGAACGGGTAACAGGGCACGGGTAACAACTGGAACGGGAAACAGTAAGGGACCATTTGAAAGACAGACTTGGGGTATACTAACAATGCTCAGGCAAGGATCAGATGGGTTGGGCCCTTCTTATAGTCCAGGAAATCATGTGTGTTGATGATGGTGATTTCCTACATGTGCGTGCACTGGCCCTTTAAGAGAGGGCACGAGCGTGCGCGCGCACCCTACGGGACAGAGCAGATCGTAGCAGAAGTGAGCGCTGGCGTCTCCTGGGATCCAGATTCAGATCCATGGCTGCGGGCGTCAGGTGAGTGGACCCGATGGCCCTGGACGCTACAGTATCCCCCCCTCTTACGCCCCCTCTTCTTGGGACTAGAGCGAGAGAGGAACTTCTTAACAAGAGCAGAGGCATCAAGGTTCTCCTCCGGCTCCCAGGACCTCTCCTCAGGACCAAACCCGCTCCAGTCCACCAAATAGAAAGTCCTTCCTCCTACCCTCTTGCAGTCCAGGATCTCCCTCACCTCGAACACATCAGAAGAACTGCTGGGAGCAGTTGTGGAACAGGAAGTCTTGCTGTAGCAGTTCAGGACCACTGGTTTCAGGAGGGACACATGAAAGGAGTTGGGGATTCTGAAGGTAGGAGGCAGCCGCAGTTTATAGGAGACATGGTTAATCTGTTGCCGAATCTCAAAAGGACCGAGAAACCTGGGAGCAAACTTGTATGAAGGCACCCTCAAACGAATGTTCCATGAGGACAGCGAGACTTTGGTACCTGGAAGATACTGCGGCGGCTCTCTTCTTGTATCCGCTTTTCGCTTCATGCCCGGGTCTGTTGCCAGATTTACAGGAAGTCCCCAAATGCAGAGTCAGCAGCGGGTATCTGAGAAGTAGTAGACACTGGAAGAGGGACTCTAGGATGTTGACCGTATACAATGTAAAACGGAGTGGAAGTGGTGGACTCGCTTGTGTGGTTGTTGTACGAGAACTCGGCCCATGGAAGAAGTTGTACCCAGTTATCATGCTGTAAGGAAATGAAGTGACGGAGATAATTCTCCATGATCTGGTTGATCCTCTCGACTTGTCCATTGGACTGGGGGTGATAGACTGTGGAAAAGTCCAATATCACATCCAGGAGTTTACAGAGAGCCCTCCAGAACCTCGAGGTAAACTGAAACCCCCGATCGGACACAATGTGAAGGGCAAGCCATGCAAGCGGTAGATGTGCTGGATGAAGAGATTCACCATTCGGGGAACAGAAGGTAGGCCGGTCAGCGGGATAAATTGTGCCATCTTCGAGAACCGGTCCACCACCACCCAGACAGTGTTGCATCCTGCTGAGGGAGGAAGGTCAGTGACAAAGTCCATCACAATGTGCTGCAAGGTGGCATTGGGTATAGGCACAGGTTGATGGAGGCCGGCAGGCTTGGAGTTAGTAACCTTGTTAGAAGCACACACCGTGCAAGAAGAGACAAAGTCCACAACATCCTTGGGCAGCATGGGCCACCAAAAGTGACGAGCAATCAGGTCTCGGGTTTTACGAACACCAGGGTGCCCAGCCAGTTTAGAACTGTGTCCCCATCGGAGAATTCTTCTCCTGCCTGCTAATCGAACAAAAGTCCTCCCCGGAGGGATGTCTCTAACCTGCAAAGGATTGGCAGTGATAATGCAGGACGGGTCTATGATAGTTTGAAGAGACTCCACCGTGTCATCCGTTTCAAATGACCTGGACAGGGCATCGGCCCTCACATTCTTGTCAGCGGGACATAGTGGAGCACAAATTGTAAACGGGTGAAGAACAGCGGCCACCTGGCTTGAAAGGGATTTAGTTGTTGAGCGGACTGAAGGTAGGTGAGGTTCATGTGGTCGGTGTAGATTAGGATGGGGTGAGCTGCGCCCTCCAGCAGATGTCTCCACTTCTCCAGAGCCAATTTGATGGCCAGTAGCTCCTGATCCCCAACAGAGTAAATGCGCTCTGCAGAAGAAAAAAGTCTCGAGTAGTAGCCACATACTACTGCCTTTCCTTTGGGGCTCCTCTGGAACAGAAGTGCGCCTGCACCAACATAAGAGGCGTCCACCTCCAAAGAAAACTGTATATATAAGTCAGGATTATAGAGGATTGAGGCAGAAGTAAAGGCTTTTTTGAGACTAAAAAATGTGGACTCTGCCTCTGGGGTCCACACCTTGGCGTTCACACCGTTCTTGGTAAGGGTGGAAATAGGAGATGTCAGTGATGAGACGTTTGAGATAAACTGCCGGTAGAAATTGGCAAATCCCAGGAAACGCTGTATGGACCTCAGACCTTGAGGACGTGGCCACTCCAGGACAGCTCTCACTTTCTCAGGATCCATCTTGAGACCTTGATCCAATATGATGTAGCCCAGGAAGTGCAGAGAACTCCTCTCAAAGACGCACTACTCCAGCTTGGCGTATAAATGTTTCTCCCTTAATCGTAGTAGAACTTGACGGACATGCCTCCGATGAGTCGTCGGATCTGGGGAGAAAATCAAAATATCATCGAGATAAACAACAACACAGATATAGAGGAGATCTCGGAAGATATCATTAACGAGTTCCTGAAACACTGCAGGAGCGTTACACAGTCCGAAGGGCATCACTACGTATTCGTAGTGCCCGTCACGGGTGTTAAATGCCGTCTTCCATTCGTCGTCACCCTGGCGGACCGGAGCGGAAGTGAGATGGGGACCAGCGCTCACAGATCCATGGCTGTGGGCGTCAGGAGGTGAGTGGAACCGACGGCCCGCGGCCATAGATGCTACATGTGAGTAAACTCGCTAATATACATTCCCGTCCCCCTTGGTGCTGTTTCTGAGATTTTCATAGATTTTTATAGCGCTGATGAGGAACCGGAAGTCTAGTTGTACAGTCTTTTTTGGTGACGACACGACTCTTCGTCATGTGATCGGCCCCGCTGTACTCTATGTACTCGCTGTACTACTGCTCCTGCAGTATACGGAGCACAGCGCCGCTCTCTGAGAGGTTCCTCTGAGAGGTTCCTGTTGTTTCTCCTTTGCTTTATCCAATGCTAAAAACGAATAATGTTTTTTTTTTTTTAAATGCAAGCCCCTCAGTTGGAGTCACTGGGACCCAACACTAGAATTTAATCTGATTTGACAGATTATGGCACCATTTTCTATGGGGAACTTAAGGTGGTTATTTTGGTATTCCCATACTGTTTTTTGACACAGACCACCTATCTAAACATTGCTACAGACAAATCCACCTCTTCATGGTAAAGGTATTCTCTAATGCCAGTGCTGTCTTACAGCAGGATAATGCCCCCGCCACACTGCAAAAATCGTTCAGGACTGATGTGAGGAACATGACAAAGAGTTCAAGGTGTTGACCTGGCCTCCATATTCTTAATTCAATCGATCATCTGTGAGATGTGCTGGAAAAACAAATCCAATCCATAGAGACCCCTACTCACAACTTACAGGACTTAACCCCTTAATGACGAAGCCTAGGTTGGGCCTTAAGGATCAGAGCCCATTTGTCTATTCTGACATGTGTCACTTTATGTGGTAATAACTTTGGAATGCCTTTATTTATCCAAGTGATTCTGAGACTGTTTTCTGGTGACACATTGAACTTTATGTTAGTGGTAAAATTTGGTTGATACATTCAGTGAAAAACAGAAAAAATTACAGAAAATGTGGTGTAAGGCATATGTTTATACCACACAAAATAGTTATTAATTAACAATTTGTTTTTTTAAATAAAGGATTTAATATTGAAAAAAGGTTTTTTATACAACTGTTTTTTTTTTTGTCTCACTAGGTGACTTGAAGTCAGGAATCCCTGATCGCTATTCTAATACACTGCACTACATGCGTAGTCCAGTGTAAAAGTGCTGTCAGTTACTCACTGACAGCAAACCTAAGGCAGGACAAACTAGGCTTCCGTAGATGACAAACCCGGAGGCCATTGTTAGGCCTCCTGTTGCAGTAACATGATGGAATAGAACGTCAAGGAGCAGGAAGGGGTTAAAGGATCTGCTAACGTCTTGGTGCCAGATACCACAGGACACTTTTAACCCCTTAGTGACCAGCCCATTTTAGGCCCTAATGACCAAGCTATTTTATTCGTTTTTCTATAGTCGCATTCAAAGAGCTATAACGTTTCTATTTTTTCGTCTACATAGCTGTTTGAGGACTTGTTTTTTTGCGGGATTAGTTGTGCTTTTTAATAGCACCATTTTTGGGTAGATATAATTTTTATATTAACTTTTATTAACCCTTTTGGGGGGGATTATAAAAAAAAACTGAAATTCCGCCATTGTTCTATGCGTTTTTAAATTGACGCCGTTCACTGTGCGACGTAAATAACTTGTTACCTTTATTCTATGGGTCGGTACGATTACGGCGATACCACATATGTAGAGGTTTTTTTATGTTTTACGACTTTTGCACAATAAAAACACTTTTGAACTAAAATTATTTGCTTTTGCATCGTCGCTTTCCAAGAGCCGTAATTTTTTTATTTTTCCATCAATGTAGTGATTTTTTGGGCTTGTTTTCTGCAGGACAAGACGTAGTTTTGAATGGTACTGTTTTGGGGTGCATGGGACTTATTGATTCATTTTTATTATGACTTTTTTGGGGGGCAATGGAAAAAAAATGCAATTTCGCCATGGTTTTTTGCGTTTTTTTTTTTACGCTGTTCACTTTGCAGTTTAAATTACATATTTACATTATTAATGGAGTCATTACGGTCGCGGCGATACCACATATGTGTACTTTTTTTTTTTTTTTACACTTTTACTAAATAAAACCACTTTTTATGGAAAAAAATGATTTTATTTATTTTTTTACTGTACTTTTTATTAATAATCTTTATTTCACTTTGATGACTTATTTTATTAGTCCCACTAGGGGACTTTACTGTGCGATATTCCGATCGCTGCTATAATGCTCTGGTATACTTCGTATACAAGAGCATTATTGCCTGTCAGTGTAAATCTGACAGGCAATCTGTTAGGACGTGCCTCCGGCGCGTCCTAACAGGCATATGTCCAGGGCAGACCTGGGGGCTTTTATCAGGCCCCCGGCTGCCATGACACCCCATCGGAGACCCGCGATTTCATTCGCGGGCCGCCGATGGGTGACAGAGGGAGCGTACTCCCTCTGTAAACAAAGTTAAATGCCGCGGTCGCTATTGACGGCGGCATTTAACGGGTTAAACGGCCGCGATCGAAGTAAACTTCGATCGCGGGCGTTGGAGCAGGAGCTCAGCTGTCATCAGACAGCAGAGCCCCGGCTCCTGCCTGCACGGGAGACCCGTGCAGGACTTAGACTAGGCTGACGTGAAAAGGCGTCAGCCTAGCCTAAAGCCCATTAGTGACCGACGTAAAAAGGCGTATTAGTGGTCACTAAGGGGTTAAAGATCTTCTGAAATCCATGTCCCAACGGGTCAGAGCTATTATGGCAGCACGAGGAGGACTACACAAGGCAGGTGGTTTTAATGTTATGTCTGGATGGTGTATATGTTAGTAATTAATTTCTATTCATTTGTACATTGATGGAAATTAGGGTATGTTCACACGCAAACTCAAAAATATCTGAAAATACAGAGCTGTTTTCAAGGTTTTCAGCGTTTTTTACGGCCGTTTTTGGAGCTGTTTTTAATATTGTCTAGGAAAAACGGCTCCAAAAGCGGCCCAAGAAGTGACTTGCACTTCTTTTGTGAACATACCCTAAAAAAAGAGTAACTTTTCTGTGCTTTTTATTTTTACAATTTATATCAATCACCCTAAATATTGTAATCTTGGGGCCTACATTGCTCCTATGTAAACATGGGAATGCCACCATTCTCACCAGTTTTAAGGCGTAATGTAAGTCTTAGGCCAAAACGTAGTAGTAGTCGAAACGCCAATCCAACCGAGATGGAATATGAAATATCCAAGATAGAAGGGAGTCCCAGGCATAAAATAAGATAAGATAACTTTATTAATCCCCGAAGGGAAATTCCAGTATCACATAAATGGATTCTGGGAAACGGCATCAGGGATATTTTATTATTAGGTCTCTGTGCAGATTTAGATTCTGGCGTCCAAGGTGAAGATGATGAAGAAGACTAGGTGGTACTGTAGACAAAACATAAAATAATCAGACCAGACGATAATCACTCAGCAATATACTGGTGCCGAAGCTCCAGCCATGATTTCACAAAAATACTATAGATGTCAGTGATCATACCTGTACTGCTGGTGTTTCTTCTGTACCACAGCTGTTGGTACTTCTCTCCTCCTCTTTCTTTGAAAGGCATGGACGCGGCACAAGGGACAGCGTGGATTTGTCGGGATCCAATGTGCAATACAAGGCAGATGGAATATGTGAGAACATGGCAGAACTGTGACTTGCTCTCCAATCTCATAGTCCTCTAGGCATATAGTGCAGGACTGGATGTCTTCGTTTTCAGTAAAGGTTCGAGATGGGAGTCTATCAATCTGCCTGCCTCTCCTGCCTCGCCGACGTTGTCTTCTCTGCACAGGTCTGCTGTCTGTGGTCTCTGTTGTCGACTGTTGGTTGGGAAGCAGCTGACTGGTGCTTGGTGTTGGCTCCACCAGCCTGTTAGATGTTTGCTGAGGAGATCTGATTCCTTCTCTGGACGGCTGCAGGTTTGGTAGCGGCTCACTGGTGCTGGGGTCTTGTGTTGGTTCCTCCAGCCTTTCAGATCTCTCCTGAGTAGCTGATGGAGTAGACCGAGGCTGGAATTCTCCAGGAATTCTGAGCTCGGTCTCACTATTAATACGATGGCCACTTGTCGTTTCAGACTGTTCTATTGGCTCAGGTCGTAATGGGGACCGGCTTCTGTCCGCTCCTTCTTGCTGCAACCTACGGCGCGGTGGAACTTGACCACGTCTTCGTCTCCTGTCGGGGACATTGTCATGGTCTTCATCCTGCTCCACACTCTGACGCCTTTGTGAGAGATAAATCAGACAGTATCACACATGATAGGATTAGATACAATGACTCAGCAGACAGTATCACACATGATAGGATTAGATACAATGACTCAGCAGACAGTATCACACATGATAGGATTAGATACAATGACTCAGCAGACAGTATCTCACATGATAGGATTAGATACAATGACTCAGCAGACAGTATCACACATGATAGGATTAGAGATAGGGCCCAGCAGACAGTATCACACATGATAGGATTAGATACAGTGGCTCAGCAGACAGTATCACACATGATAGGATTAGATACAGTGGCTGAGCAGACAGTATCACACATGATAGGATTAGATACAGTGGCTCAGCAGACAGTATCACACATGATTGGATTAGATACACAGCTCAGCAGACAGTATCACACATGATAGGAGTAGATACAGTGGCTCAGAAGGAAGTATCAAACATGATAGGATTAGATACACAGCTCAGCAGACAGTATCACAGATTGTAAGAAGAGATACAGCCGCACACTGACACCTCATACAAGATCTATGGGAGCTATAGGACCGCCAAGCGCTGCACTGCCCAGATTATGGCTCTGCATGGTCTGTACTTGTGCACTGTTATTCCTTATGGGTTATAGATCATGTGACCTGAGGCACCAATCACAGGCCACAAACTTGAAGGTACCGTATGCAATTGGCGTCCCGAACAGTTAATTATTCAACTCAGAATTTTGGATCTTTTTAGATTTAAAAAAATATATATATTTTTGGACATTCACTATTAATACGTATGGAAAGTTGCAGGATTTTGGGTCTTTATCAGATCGGGGAATACATCTCTTTTTTGTGTTTCAGATTGTGATTTGCATTCTACAGTTCAGGACGGGTACAGGATGGCAGCGGGCAGCAGATCTCTGGAGGTCAGTGGCTTCATTGTCCTGTTTTTTCCTTCCCTGTGATGGACATGTAGCAGGAGACTTGGATCCAGCAGGAGAGGTCCATGTGGCCGGCTGTCCACTCAGACAAGTAGCGGCTTATTGAGTAAGAGCCCCGGACAGGTAACAATTCCACAAATCACCGGCTGCTCATTTGTAAAACTGACTACTTGTCCTACTGTCCATTCCTGAGGAGGGATAAGAGGTCACTTACTGGATTCTCTTCTCTTTAGGACATCTATCGGCAGCAGGAATCCGCTTTTGGACTTGGACCCTTCATAAGTGAGTTTTTTTTAATAATTAGACTTTACCACAAGAAAGTGATTGATAGATGATCTCAAAATACAGTAAAATTCCTTTGTATCTGATAATCCCGAAAATTTGGTAATTTAGCACAAAACTGTACTATAATGTGGAAGACTGAAGAGAGAGAACCAGTAAGGAAATTGAAGATTGAAACTAAGATTTCTATACTTTTCTATGCCCGTCCAATAATCCAGAATATTTTAAAATAAAGCACCTTTCATGTCCCATTGATGACAGATTAAAGGAATATTTTTGTTATGTTATGACTGATCCCATTATCTGGTTGTTTTCTCTCTTCAGCTTACCCCAGCACCACGGAGGAGAGAGATCTACAGCGCCTCATCTACTGCACGAAATTCTTACCATCCCCAATCTTCAAGATGGAGGTCAGTGATCATACTGGTTATTATGTTCTCTCTATAACAGATTTGTCCATATTCTTTCTATAGATGGAAAAATGTTATTGGAACGTTTCAATAGACAATTGACTGAATATTTTATCTTCTTAGCGCCTCATGCCAACGAACCGCGAAGCTCAGAGGAAATATCTGCCATGGCCGTGGGATGAAGAAGAGCCCAAACCTACATCAAGCCATCTGTGTGAGGATCTGAAGGAAGAGGAGGTCAAGAAGGAGGAAGGAGAGGCAGAAGAGCGCAAGGAGGAGCAAGTGCACGAAGACCATGAGGAGGAAGACAAGGAGGAGGAAGACAAGGAGGAGGAAGACAAGGAGGAGGAAGACAATGAAGTGGAAGACATGGAGGTTGATGAGAAATCAGACAACGAGGATGAGGAAGAAGAGAGTGTGGTTGAAGAGAAAGAGGAGGAGGAGGTAGAGAAAACGGTTAAAGAGCAAGAAGAAACCAAGGAAGAAGTCAGCATGGCGATGAGAAGAATTCAGTGTCAGACAGGAAGAAGAAAGAAAAACCGCCAGCATTCCTTCCTCCGTGATATGATGAAGAACATCAGAGGGAAGAGGAACATCATCTGGACCATCCTCCTCAGACCAATGAGAAGATGAAGACTTGTATGGAAACATCTTAACTGTTATTACATCAACAGCAACGACAGTAATATTAATAATATGATAATAATAATAATATTAATAATTGTTAGATTAAAAAGGTCAGTCATATTAATATTGGTAGCAAGAGTGCAGTAATATTAGAAATAGTATAATAATAAGAGAGTAATAACAAAAATAATTATATAATAATAGCAGCAGCTTTGATCCAGGGTTCTCGGACTGATCGCCTTTTCCCGGGGTCAAGAAGGAATTTTCCCCCTGTGACACGAATTGGCTGAATGTGCCCAGGGATTTCGCCTTCTTCTGGATCAACAGCTTTAGGAATAGGGACTTAGATATTAGTGATAGCAATAGTAGTATCATTATATTATTATTAACAACACCAAAGTAATACTAACAATATAAGAATTAAATGTAATTTCATTATAATTTAGGTTAATTACCTATAATAATTAGTAAACTGTAATAGGAATTAGCAGCTTTGATCCAGGGTTCTCGGACTGATCGCCTTTTCCCGGGGTCAAGAAGGAATTTTCCCCCTGTGACATGAATTGGCTCAAATTGTCCAGGGTTTTTCGCCTTCTTCTGGATCAACAGCTTTAGGAATAGGGATATAATAAATATAAATAAGAAAATAACAATAAAAATGTTAGTAATATTAGTAGTTATATAGTAGTAATAAGATAATATAAAAAATAGAATAAACTCATTAAAAAAATAATTATAGTATAGTCTTATTAAAAATGTGCAATAGAAATATCACAATAATAATAATAATAATAATAATAATAATCTAATAATAACAAATTAATATAATAATAACATATTTAGGTAAATTAACTATAAAATAAAGTAAACTATAATATTTAGCAGCGAGTTTGATCCAGGGTTCTCGAACTGATCGCCTTTTCCCGGGATCAAGAAGGAATTTTCCCCTTGTGGCATAAATTGGCCGAATGTGTCCAGGGTTTTCGCCTTCTTCTGGATCAACAGCTTTAGGAATAGGGATCTCATAGTGTTAGGGTAATAATGATAGCAGTAATATAATTCTAGTAATATTATATTAATAATTATAGGGTAATAATGGTAGGAAATAAATTACAATTTATAAACATAACTTTGAGTCTTCTCCTTTTTTTTCTCTTGGAAAGTACTGATTCTACTTGCTGGCAGGGAGTCTTAAAGGCAATGTTACCTGGGAAAATGTATACAAAATGACGGTACTCCAGAAGGAGGAAAACTGTCTGTCTAGTGCCACCTATAGGTGACTATTCTGTAACCTAATGCCCGAAAGTTTCTAGAGACTTGAAACAAGATTTGGGTTAATAGCCAAACTAGAGTCACCCTATTGTAGACAGCACAATTGAGTGAGATTCCTTTAAAGCAGCTCTGGGAAGGTACCTATAGGTGGTCCTATAGAGACAGCTTGCCCTTTTTTCCCCCGTAATGAATAAAAAAAAGTTACCTGTGGTAGGTTAGCAATAGGTTGGGGACAGATGTTAGATAGCATAGCTGCAAGATCAGACTACATAGTGTTTACTTGTAGTCTGTTACCATGGAGACACAGGCCTGACATAAAACGACATTCTTAATCAGGACTATTTGCAAAGTTGCTTAATTTTACATTTTAGATGCTTTGGGACAGTACAAAAAATAGTGGTAAAGGTGTACATAGCCTTTAAACTCAAAATATCCGCATATTTATTATAATCCTAATATTTATTAGTTCTAGTTTTAGCTTTAAACATTTAATTTTTAGGGCATCAAACTTCTATAAAGAATTATTAAATAAAATATTTTTATAGAGGATGCAGCTTTGTTTTTTTTTGATACAGAGCTCCATACATATAGTTCTAGAGGTCAATAATGCAATTCTTCAGCCACCACTAGGGTCTTACCATATACAAATGTATACACCTCCAAATAAATAAGTGCAAAATATGCTCCCTCTAGTGGTGACTTTAGGCAGCTAGAATTTAATCACATTAAAGGGGTTGTCCACTACCGGTCATCAGTATATGATCTGTGGGGGTCTGACACCCGGGCCCCAGACCGATCAGCTGCTCCGGCTGCATGCAGGCATCAGATGTCATTGCACAGTATGCAATGTATGGGGCTGGAAGCAGTTGGCTCCATACATTGCATAGTGGCCGAGCTGCAGCTCTGCTCCTATTCACTTGAATCTGCCGCTATTTCGTGACCGGAGCCATCTGCTTCCGGCATGGACGTCCGGTGCCCGCAGGCAGCCGTAGCAGCTGATCGGTGCGGGGTCTGGGTGTCAGACCCCCACAGATCATATACTGATGACCTATCCATTGGATAATCTGTCTGGTAGTGGACAACCCCTTTAAGGGTAATTCAACAAAACAGCCCCCTTTGTAAATGTATCCCCTGGATATCCAGCTGCTTAAACTACCCACGGTCACCTACAGTCAGTACATGAGTCAGTATAACTAGAGGTACAATTTAAAGGGGCTTTTAAAGTGGCCTGATTTGGGTCTGCAATAAATTAGCGGACCACCCAGGGTTACAGTCTATAGAAGGTTCCTTTAGTAAACTCTGCAGAAAAAAAAGAAGTAAATTTGTATGGGACATAGGAGCCTGTAGATGCAAAATGCCTGGGGCCTTAAGCCTTCTCTTTAATAATCTTTTCCAACAAAGTTGGAATCTACAATTGTCATAAATGTCTTGTGTGCTGAAGGATTAAGATTTCGCTTCACAGGAACGAAGAGGCCGACACCTGAAAAACAACCCTATATCATTATCCTCCTCCACCAAACATTACAGCTGACACAATGCGGTCAGGCGGGTAACGTTCTCCTGGCATTAACCAAACCCAGACTCGTCCATCAGACTCCAGATAGAGAATCGTGATCCATCACTCCACAGAACAGGTTTCCTCTTCTCCAGAGTCCAGTGGCGGCGGCTTTACACCACTCCATCTGACGCTTGGTGTTGTGCTTGGTGATGTAAGACTGGCATGCAGCTGCTCGGCCCCCGTGCCATGAAGCTCCCGGGGCAGTTTTTGTGTGGATATTAATGCCAGAGGAGGTTTGGAGCTCTGCAGTTATTGAGTCAGCAGAGCGTTGGTGACTTTCATGCACTATGTGCCTCAGCCCTCGGCTCTGTAACATTACGTGGTCCCCACTTCGTGGCTGATTTGCTGTGGTTCCTATAAGCTTCCACTTTACAATAATATCACTCACAGGTGATGGTGGAATAACTTGGACGGATGAAATTTCATGAACTGACTTGTTACATCGCTGACGTCCTATTGCGGGACCGCGCTGGGATTCAGTGATCTCTTTACAACGACCCGTTCTATCACAAATGTCTGTAAAGACGACTCCATGGCGAGTGCTGGATTTTATACACTTGTAGCAATGGGACCGATTTGAATTTAATTAATAAGAGGTGTGTCCCAATACTTTTGTCCATATAGTGTATCTTACGTCTTGCTGCCAGATACTACAGGACGCCTTCAGATGTATTTTTGGTGTCCATGCATGACATGCTTTGGCAGTATGAGAGGAATTACACAATATTCGGCAGGTGGTTTTAATGTTCTGGCTGATCGGCGTCTGACCCCACATGGAGCTGTAATATGAAGGTCTGAAAAGCCCTTTATCATATGTAAGGATTCATGTAATCAATAGAAAAAGGTTTGGTTTCACCGCATCTCATTCTAGATCAATATGGTAAAAGCAGATATCCAGTTGTGATCTGAAAAATAACCTGAGTGACTACCTAGGGGTAATACCCACCTGCTATATATAGATATGTTATTTATATGTATGGAGCTTCTAGCTCTCCTGGAATCCCCATAGTCACTTGGTTCTACTGGCTGCCATTCTTCCTGATGTTGAATTTCAATATTTTCCCATAGGCCCCATGCACACGAACATAAAAAAGCCTTCAATTATGGCCCGTAATTACGGCCCATAATTACGGGCCCATAGACTTCTATTGGCCACGGGTATGCGTACGGGAAGGTGCCCGGGCCATTGAAAAATATAGAACATGTCCTATTTCAGGCCGTAATAACGGCACGGGCAGGCCCATAGAAGTCTATGGGGCTTCCGTAATTACGTGTGACGTCAGGTGACGTCAGGGGATAGTCACTGTCCAGAGTGCTGAAAGAGTTAAACATTCGGCAGTAACTGTTTCAGCACCCTGGACAGTGACTTCCGATCCCAATATAGATCAACCTGTAAAAAAAATAGACGGTCATACTTACCCAGAACTCCCTGCTTCTTCCTGCAGTCCGGCCTCCCGGGATGACGATTCAGCTCATGTGACCGCTGCAGCCAATCACAAGCCAATTACAGGCTGCAGCGGTCACATGGTCTGCCGCGTCATCCAGGGAGGTCGGGCTGCATGTCGAAAGAGGGACGTGTCACCAAGACAACGGCCGGGTAAGTATGAATTTCTTTTACTTTTACTATGGAAAGGGCTGCCCCTTCTCTCTACCCTGCACTGCTAGAGAGAAGGGGCTGCCGATTAGTGCAATTTTGAAGCGAAAACGTGCCCATAAATACGGGTGGAAAACTGGTGTCCTTTTGTACCAGTGACGCTTCCGTCGATGAAAGGCGCTGACTGACTGACAGGGAAAGTCATCCTGCCCAGCCAATCAGCGCCTTTCATAAACGCTGCGTTCAACCTCCTGGAGACCTGTGCAGGAGAGAGCAGATCTCCATGGCTGCCGGACGGCGTGGGAGCGGGAATAAGGTGAGTTTGAAATGTTTTTTTTTTTTTTTTAATTGTAATAGAAGTGTGGCTGTATCTGTGGGGGGGGGGACTTTGTCTACACAGGGGACTTTATCTACGGGGGGTGTCTATCTACAGGGGTACTATATCTACAGGGCTGGGCTATATACAGGGGGACAATATCTACAGGGCTGGGCTATATACAGGGGGACTATATCTACAGGGCTGGGCTATATACAGGGGGACTATATCTACAGGGCTGGGCTATATACAGGGGGACTATATCTACAGGGGGTGGGCTATATACAGGGGGACTATATCTACAGGGCTGGGCTATATACAGGGGGACTATATCTACAGGGGGGCTATATACTGGAGTGGGCTGTCTATAGAGCACCATATACAGGGGTGGGCTATATAGTATATAGCCCCCTGTAGATATAGCCCACCCCTGTATATGGTGCTCCATAGATAGCCCAGCCCAGTATATAGCCCCCCTGTAGATATAGCCCAGCCCTGTAGATATATTCCCCCTGTATATAGCCCACCCCTGTATATAGCCCCCCCCTGTATATAGCCCCCCTGTGTATAGCCCACCCCTGTAGATATAGCCCCCCTGTGTATAGCCCACCCCTGTATATAGCCCCCCTCTGTAGATATAGCTCCCCTGTGTATAGCCCACCCCTGTAGATATAGCCCCCCTGTGTATATCCCAGCCCTGTGTATAGCCCAGCCCTGTAGATATGGTCCCCCTGTAGATATGGTCTCCCTGTAGATATGGTCCCCCTGTAGATATAGCCCACCCCTGTATATAGTCCCCCTGTAGATATAGCCCACCCCTGTATATAGTATCCCACAAATAGCTCCCCCAATAGTGCTCCACAGAAAGCCCACCCCTGTATATAGCCCCCTTGTACATATAGTCAACCACTGTATATAGTGCTCCACAGATAGCCCACCCTTGTATATAGTATATACAGGGGTGGGCTATCTGTGGAGCACTATATACAGGGGTGGACTATCTAGTGGAGCACTATATACAGGGGTGGACTATATGTACAAGGGGGGGGCTATATACAGGGGTGGGCTATCTGTGACACACTATATACAGGGGGGGACTATATGCGGAGCACTATATACAGGGGTGGGCTATATCTACAGGGGGGCTACATACATGGTTGGGCTATCTGTAGAGCTCTATATACAGGGGTGGGCTATATCTACAGGGGGCTATATACAGGGGTGGGCTATCTGTAGAGCACTATAGGGGGAGTTATTTGTGGGACACTATATACAGGGGTGGTCTATATGGGGGCACTATCTACAGGGGGCTCTATGGCAGGCACTATCTACAGGGGGCTCTATGGCAGGCACTATCTACAGGTGGCTCTATGGCAGGCACTATCTACAGGGGGCACAGTGTGTGTGTGGGACACGGTGTATGGTGCTATTATAATTAGAGGTGCAGTGTTTGGCGCTATTATATTTAGGGGTGTAGTGTGTGGTATAATAATAACTTTATATTTATTTATAGGTGCAGAAATGTTGGAAAAGTGAGAAGCTGAAGACATGTGAGCGGCAAACTGCAGAAATGGGCTGTGACCGGGAGAAGTCATCATAGAGGTCTGGACCGGATGGAGAAAAAGAACTAGAATCTGAGACGTCACCGGTGAGTCACCTAATGTAAATGTTCACTCTGCCTCTAATCAGCACTGTAGTCACTGTATGATCTGCAGCGAGATGATGGTGGTGTGATTATGATAGGATTTATTTTTTGTGAAACAGCATCTCCCAGCATATCCTCACCATTGTTCTGGCCATGCTGGGAGCTGTAGTTTTACGCCGTACACACCTGTACGGCAGGGGTTGCACTGAATTGAGCTGTATTTGTGCTGGTGTTGTATATATGTACTGAGCTTGGTTCTGGTGTTGTGTATAGAACCATATTGCTTGTGAAATGTACAAATAATTGTATGCTCGCGTTACATAAAAAGAAATGACTCGTTGATTGGTAGAGAAAACAAACACGGCGAGGGGGAAGGAGATATCGGGAAAGAGGTTGAGGGGGGGGGCGCCAAACTGAATCTTTGCCCCGGGTGCTTGAGAACCTAGCTACGCCTCTGCTGTATGGCACTATTCACCTGGGCAGTGTGTGTAATATGTATGTTGGGGCTATGTGATGTTATCTGACCGCTGTATCTACTGTCTGATTGCGGTATACACTTATCTGAAGGGAGCCGCTTGGGTAAGGATCTGTAACAAGCACTCTGGTGGGCGATCAGTGGCAGGCACTCTGGGGGGCGGTCTATGCCGGTGTCTGAGGAACTACATGGAGCTTTTGAGCCTGTTGTCCTGGGTGGAGATCTCCTAAAATTTGAATCACCATTCCAGGGAAATTTTAAGCCCTACCTCGATCCACCCAGGAACACCCACAGACCCTCCCATAAACGCCTATTTTGGGTCACAATTGCATAAACCCTTGAGAGCTGTTTTGTGGGATAACAGGGGTGGTATGAACATCTTCTGGGTGTGGGCCGATTTGCCTTTTAAATCTTTGCCACGGGTCCCACAAAGTTGTTAAAATTACCCTGCATGTGGCAATAGAGCCTAGTGTAACAGTAAAGTAGTACAATAACCAATTCATAATGTATCTGTAACATTTATCTATTGAATGTTGTAACGGGGCCTGTGGATAGAGAGACTGTCATAGGGCCTACAGAGGATGGTGGGAACCCACTGTGTCATCAAGGGTCACATGGGGCTAAACCAGATAGCGGAATCTAAGGGAACCCCAGGTATTCACTACATCCCAGAGAAGTCTCCCTTAGCGATGGCCGTCGTTATGGTAAAGGAACAGCAGACGAATGCCGGGTTAGGTATAGCATAGACCGGCAGACGAGCACGGTTGGTAAAGCCAAAGGTCAGGGCAGGCGGCAGAGGTGCGCCACGGGTCACTAGGAAGGTCAGGACAGGCAGCAGGCAAGGAGAGTCAAGGTAAAAGCTGAGGTCAGACACAGGAAAAACAAATAATTGATCAGATATCACTAGCAAGCTAGGAGGATCCAAATTGCTCAAGCAATGGTGGACAGGGGGAGGTTCCTTTTATACCCTGGGAGAATTAAGTAGTAGGTGCACGCTGGAGTCAGCAAGCGCACGCAGTAGGTAGTGTATGAAACACAGAAGGAGAGAGCAGCATGGGATGCCGCAATTAGAAAAGAGTGAGGCAGGAACGTGGTCTCCACCAAGAGCTAGAGGATGCCATGGAGAGGTCAGTATATGACGACGGGGAACAGTGGGAGCGGCGGCCATTACAACTGTAATCCCCATCTACTATACATATAGATGTTAGCGTTTTACTCTTTACAAACATAAAAATCCAGCATACACTTGTATAACTTGGAGATCTTTCTCCTTATCACAGAACTATAACCTAAACCTATAACTCCTGTCCAGAAGCGGTATATGGTATTACAGCCCATTCCCATTAAAGTAAATGGAACTGAAGTGTAATACTAGATACAGACCATGAACAAAAGTGGCGCTGTTTCTGGGCTGTGTCTGGTATTACAGCTTATTCCCATCCAAAAGAACGTATTACCGGATAAAACCATTAGACAAGAGGGGCGCCGTATCTGGAAAAAATCCAGACCCTTTTTCTAATCTTGGACAGCCCCTTTAAGGGAACACTTCAGACAACACTGATAGACTGTGTTAGACTAAATCCACACCCGTCGCATATCCAGAAAATCCTGGTGCGAATTTGCTACCCAAAACAGTGTGCATTAGCCGCTGCAGATTTTCCCGCGAATTTCACTTAGAAGCTAAAATAAAGTAAAACACTTTAGACTTTGTAGCTGCTCGGACCCCGTGCCATGAAGCTCCTGGGGCGCAGTGCTTGTGCAGATATTAATGCCAGAGGAGGTTTCGTACTCTGCAGTTATTGAGTCAGCAGAGCGTTGGCGACTTTTATACACTATACGCCTCAACACTCGGCGCCCGGCTCTGTAACTTTACGTGGTCTGCACTTCGTGGTTGTGTTGCTGTGGTTCCTAGAAGCTTCCACTTTACAATAATATCACTCTCAGCTGATGGTGGAATATCTAGGAGGGAAGAAATATCACGTACTGACTTGTTACATCGATGACGTCCTATTACAGGACCGCGCTGGGATTCAGTGATGTCTTTACAATGACCCATTCTATCACAGATGTCTGTAATGGCGACTGCACGGCGGGTTCTGGATTTATACACCTGAGGGACTGAAGGAAACACCGGAATTCAATGATTAAGAGCTGGGTCCCAATTTTTGTCCATATAGTGAACCTCCGATTACATATTTGATGTAGACTCAAAATATACATGTTAGAGATGAATTCCAAAAATACGATTTATTGGTAATTCGCCTTCCATTACTCACCACTGATATCATCTATATTATCCGTCATTACTTCTATGCCGAGAATCAGATTTATGATTTCATTACTTGGGATGGGAAGTAATGCTCAAAAAAAAAAGCTGTGTGAACATGTCCTAAAGGTTCCCAAACACATAACATAAAAAAGTCTGACGACTATCTAATGTGTATGGGGGTATCGACCGACAGCCATTGTATGTGTTTGGGCAGCCAGAGGTATTTTTATTTCTTTTTTGATATTCTCAACACCTATAAAATCTAGATTACTGGATTTTTCATGGTTTTGGTTTTGGATTATCAAATTGTCATGGGTCCTCCAGGGACATTTCAAGGATATTTTTCCCATGACAGACCATATTGATTATACAGGATATAAAATAAAACTGCTCAGCGGGGTCTGACCACCCGGACCTCCAACAATCTTGTTGATGGGAGTTAATGAGCGATAAGGAAACAGGTTTTGTTTGGGTTCCCAATGCCTGGAGCAACACTGGAGCGGCAATTTTTTTGGTGATAAATCGAATCAATAAGCCATAAAAGTATGTAATGGGAAAAGAGATAGATAGATAGATAGATAGATAGATAGATAGATAGATAGATAGATAGATAGATAGATAGATAGATAGATAGATAGATAGATAGATAGATAGATAGATAGATAGATAGATAGATAGACTTGTTGTTCTTGCACTCCTCCCACTCTGCCCTGGGTGATTTTAATCAGTTCAATGCTGGATCCTACCATCCCCAGGTATATATGTAGGCTTAGTCCCAGTTCTGGGTGTATGTGCAGCGTAGGTTCCCACCTTACAGAGGTCGCCTTGTCGTGGCAGGTGGGCTAACACTTTTTGATCAAAATGTGCACTAAGAACCTCCCTATTTGTAGGTAGATTTAGCTTTAGTGCATATCTATTTATATTTAGGGGTTTAGGTGGCATTAGTGTTGCAGGGTGCTGTCGCCATTTTTTTATATCTGCTGTATATCTGCAGTCATAGGTGTTCTTGCACCTGCGTATTTTGTATCATTTAGTTGGAATGTGCTGTTCAATTTTTGTTGTGTTTATGGGATCCATATATGTGGGGTTAGTGGCTGCCTCCACTTGTTGTTCTTGAACTCCTCCCACTCTGCCCTGGGTGATTTTAATCAGTTCAATGCTGGATCCTACCATCCCCAGGTATATATGTAGGCTTAGTCCCAGTTCTGGGTGTATGTGCAGCGTAGGTTCCCACCTTACAGAGGTCGCCTTGTCGTGGCAGGTGGGCTAACACTTTTTGATCAAAATGTGCACTAAGAACCTCCCTATTTGTAGGTAGATTTAGCTTTAGTGCATATCTATTTATATTTAGTGGTTTAGGTGGCATTAGTGTTGCAGGGTGCTGTCGCCATTTTTTTATATCTGCTAGATAGATAGATAGATAGATAGATAGATAGATAGATAGATAGATAGATAGATAGATAGATAGATAGATAGATAGATAGATAGATAGATATGAGATATAAGATAGATAGATAGATAGTTAGATACAGGGGCGTAACTAGGAAAGACTGGGCCCCATAGCAAACTTTTGACTGGGGCCCCCCCTCCCCTGGGAGTCACACAACCCCCCGCCTTGTAGATAGTGCCTTTTTTACAGCCCCCCCTGTAGATAACGCCATACAGACCCCCTGTAGATAACGCCGTACAGCCCCCCCTGTAGATAACGCCATACAGCCCCCTTTGTAGATATCTACAGTGGGGACTGTATGGCGTTATCTACAGGGGGGACTGTATGGCGTTTTCTACAGGGGGGACTGTGTGGAGTTATCTACAGGGGGGACTGTGTGGCGTTATCTACAGGGGGGACTGTGTGGTGTTATCTACAGGGGGGACTGTGGCGTTATCTACAGGGGGGGCTGTGTGGCGTTATCTACAGGGGGGACTGTGTGGGGTTATCTACAGGGGGGACTGTGTGGCGTTATCTACAGGTTGGACTGTGTGGCGTTATCTACAGGGGGGACTGTATGGCGTTATCTACAGGGGGGACTGTGTGGCGTTATCTACAGGGGGAACTGTGGCGTTATCTACAGGGGGGACTGTGTGTCGTTATCTACAGGAGGGACTCTATGGCGTTATCTACAGGAGGGACTCTATGGCGTTATCTACAGGGGGGACTGTATGGCGTTATCTACAGGGGGGACTGTGTGGCGTTATGTACAGGGGGATGTGTGGCGTTATCTACAGGGAGAGGGCTGTATGGCGTTATCTACAGGGGGGTCTGTGTGACGTTATCTACAGGGGGACTGTGTGGCGTTATCTGTGTGGCGTTATCTACAGGGGGACTGTGTGGCGTTATCTACAGGGGGGACTGTGTGGCGTTATCTACAGGGGGAGTGTGTGGCGTTCTCTACAGAGGGGGCTGTATGGCGCTAACGCCATACAGCCCCCACTGTAGAGGACACCATACAGCCCCCACTGTAGAGAACGCCATACAGCCCCTCCTGCAAGGAACGCCATACAGCACCCCCCCTGCAGGGAAAGCCATACAGCGCCACCCCCCCTGCAGGAAACGCCATACAGTGCCCCCCCCCCTGCAGGGAACGCCATACAGCGTCCTCAACCCCCCCACAAAAAATGTGTCCTACAGTGTTGTTGTGTCCTACAAATAACATGCATCCCATATCCACAGGATAGGGGATACATGTGCGATCGCTGGCATTGATAGGGAGAACGGGGGACTGAAAGTCCCCCCAAGTTCTCCATGACTAACCTCTGACTTACGGTGTCTGTGTCGGCAGCTCAATAAAAATGAAAGGAGCGCTGGTCACGCATGCGCACAAGCGCGACCGGCGCTCCATTCATTTCCACGGAGCTGCCGACACAGAACCCGGAAGTCCGAGGTTTGTGATAGAGAACTTCAGGGAACTTTCAGTCCCCCGTTCTCCCTATCAGTGCCAGCGATCACACATGTATCCCCTATCCTGTGGATAGGGGATACATGTATTTTGTTAATGGCAGAGCGGGGAGATACCTCCCTGCTCTGCCGTAGTATTCAGTGGCGTCCCGCTGTAGCAGCCATAGCGGCTGCTAGCGGAGGCTGCGGCAATGGTGGGGGCCCGTGCCGGCGGGCGACACGGGCCCCCTCATGCCACGGGCCCTGTAGCAGCTGCTACGGCTGCTACAGCGGTAGTTACGCCACTAGATGGATGGATGGATGGATGGATGGATGGATGGATGGATGAATGGATGGATAGATACAATGAAGGAAATAAGTATTTGATCCCTTGCTTATTTTGTAAGTTTGCCCACTGTCAAAGACATGAACAGTCTAGAATTTTTAGGCTAGGTTAATTTTACCAGTGAGAGATAGATTATATAAAAACAAAAAAGAAAATCACATTGTTAAAATACTAGAAAAGAAGAAAAAACACACGGCGCCACATAGTGCAATTATCCGGAGGTCAAAAAACAACAATAGATGCTAGGGTGATTTGCACTCACCTAGTTGGGTTATGCTGACCAGGCATAACACTGTTGGAGGGTGTGGAACGATCTCCAGGGAGCACACTGCTATAGAGATGCGAAGTCAGGAGACACACCCAAGGTGTGTCCAGCCAAATGCGATCTGTAGCTGCTGCCAAGGTCCAAGGGCCGGTGAACGTAGGTTCATGGCCTGATGAAGACGCAATTCCTGCGTCGAAACGCGTAGCCTACCATTTTCCCATCGTTAATAAACATCCTTATTGATATTAGCAGCGCCTTGCATCGGTCCCCTTTTTTTCTATACTTTACATTGTTAAAATGATATATATTTATTTGCATTGTGCACAGAGAAATAAGTATTTGATGCCTTTGGCAAACAAGACTTAATACTTGGTGGCAAAACCCTTGTTGGCAAGCACAGCAGTCAGACGTTTTTAGTAGTTGATGGTGAGGTTTGCACACATGTTAGATGGAATTTTGGCCCACTCCTCTTTGCAGATCATCTGTAAATCATTAAGATTTCGAGGCTGTCGCTTGGCAACTCGGATCTTCAGCTCCCTCCATAAGTTTTCGATGGGATTAAGGTCTGGAGACTGGCTAGGCCACTCCATGACCTTAATGTGCTTCTTTTTGAGCCACTCCTTTGTTGCCTTGGCTGTATGTTTCGGGTCATTGTCGTGCTGGAAGACCCAGCCACGAGCCATTTTTAATGTCCTGGTGGAGGGAAGGAGGTTGTCACTCAGGATTTGACGGTACATGGCTCCATCCATTCTCCCATTGATGCGGTGAAGTAGTCCTGTGCCCTTAGCAGAGAAACACCCCCAAAACATAATTTTTCCACCTCCTTGCTTGACAGTGGGGACGGTGTTCTTTGGGTCATAGGCAGCATTTCTCTTCCTCCAAACACGGCGAGTTGAGTTAATGCCAAAGAGCTCAATTTTAGTCTCATCTGACCACAGCACCTTCTCCCAATCACTCTCAGAATCATCCAGATGTTCATTTGCAAACTTCAGACGGGCCTGTACATGTGCCTTCTTGAGCAGGGGGACCTTTCGGGCACTGCAGGATTTTAATCAATTACGGCGTAATGTGTTACCAATGGTTTTCTTGGTGACTGTGGTCCCAGCTGCCTTGAGATCATTAACAAGTTCCCCCCGTGTAGTTTTCGGCTGAGCTCTCACCTTCCTCAGGATCAAGGATACCCCACGAGGTGAGATTTTGCATGGAGCCCCAGATCAGATTTTGTATGTCTTACATTTTCTTACTATTGCACCAACAGTTGTCTCCTTCTCACCCAGCGTCTTACTTATGGTTTTGTAGCCCATTCCAGCCTTGTGCAGGTCTATGATCTTGTCCCTGACATCCTTAGAAAGCTCTTTGATCTTGCCCATGTTGTAGAGGTTAGAGTCAGACTGATTCATTGAGTCTGTGGACAGGAGTCTTTTATACAGGTGACCATGTAAGAGCTGTCTATAATGCAGGCACCAAGTTGGTTTGGAGCGTGTAACTGATCTGGAGGAGGCTGAACTCTTAATGGTTGGTAGGGGATCAAATACTTATTTCTCTGTGCACAATGCAAATAAATATATATAATTTTGACTATGTGATTTTCTTTATTTTTTTTTATATAATCTATCTCTCACTGGTAAAATTAACCTAGCCTAAAAATTCTAGACTGTTCATGACTTTGACAGTGGGCAAACGTACAAAATCAGCAAGGGATCAAATACTTATTTCCTCCACTGTAGATAGATAGATAGATAGATAGATAGATAGATAGATAGATAGATAGATAGATAGATAGATAGATAGATAGATAGATAGATAGATAGATAGATAGACATCACTAACAATGAAAAGACCTCAAACCCCACACACCTCACTACACCCAGGAGAAAAACCCCTTTACCCAAGGTCAGACCAACAGAGGCAAAAGCCATGGAGGAAACCCCCTGCTTCACACAGAGACATGCAGGGGAGAGACATGGAGGAAACCCCCTGCCTCACACAGAGACACGCAGAGCAGAGACATGGAGGTAACCCCCTGCCTCACACAGAGACACGCAGAGCAGAGACATGGAGGAAACCCCCTGCCTCACACAGAGACACGCAGAGCAGAGACATGGAGGAGATAAAGACCCTGCTCAGCACTCTATGTAGAAAACTAATGTGACTGTACAACACGAGAACATCTACAACACATCCAGCAGTCACATCTCCAGCCCGTCCTACACAGTGCCGCTCATTACAAGGTATATGGACACACAATGACGTCCTTTATAATTAGCAGCTGGAATATTCAAGGCCTCAACGCCTCAGCCTTTGGATGCAAAACTAACGATCCCAGACTTCAACCAAAGACTGAAAAATATTGATATACAAATCCTCCTGGAAACATGGACTAGGACAGAGAATGAGTCCCTGGTGCCCACTGGATACAGGGAAATCTCTGTCCCCGCCCTGAAAAATAAAAACATCAAGCAGGGCCGGTGTTCAGGAGGAATATTAGTCTGGTACAAAGAGGAGCTCCATGAGCAGATCAAAGCCGTGAAGCGAGGAGACAGCCACATCTGGATAAGAATAGGCAGCTCCATCCTCACCTCTCAGTCTGACATATACCTCTGCGCAACGTACATCGCACCGCCAGAGTCCCCGTACTCCAACCCAGACAGCTTTGAGATTATACAAAGGGAAGCCGCCCATTTCCAGACCCTGGGCAGCATTCTCATCTACGGACTCCTCAATGCAAGAACGGGGAGAGATAAAGACTACCTGACCAATGATGGAAACATCTTGATCTTTGGAGCAGAGGCCGACTGTCATAACTCCCTACAGAAAGAGAAAAACAGCTATGACAGCACCGTCAACAAAAGCGGGAAAAAACTACTGAATCTATGTCGAAGCTTAGGTCTCCACATACTGAATGGCCGCACCAAGGGAGACTCTTTAGGAAGGTATACACTAAACTTCCATGTAGGCAGCATTGTAGTAGACTATGCCATCACGGACATGGACCCTGCCAACATTGGCGCACTCATAGTCACTCCACAAACGCACCTGTCAGATCACAACCAATTACTTCTATACATCAAATCCACAAACAAACCATCTTCACAAAAACCACATCAAACCGGCCTCTTCAACCTGCCGCCATCTTTTAAATGGTCCAAAACGTCAACTATAAAATATAAAGAGACAATCAACAGACTAGAAATGCAGGAGATGCTTCACAACCTCTACAACAAGTTGTATGAGACCAGCCCAGGAGGGGTAAATCAGGCCTTAAATTACCTCAATAATATATTCTATACCATGGCAGAGAAGTCCGATCTGAAAAGATGTGACTACAAGAGGCCACAAGAAATACATCCTAACGGTTGGTTTGACCGTGAGTGCAAAGAAGTACGGAAAACCCTAAGAAATGCCTCAAATAAGAAACACTGAGACCCAAACAACACCGGTCTGAAGGAGGCCTACAGCAACATACAGAGGCAATACAAGACCATCCTCCGAAAGAAAAAACAAAGGCACATCTCCATCAAACTTACCCAACTCCAAGATGCCCTCCATGACAACTCGTTCTGGGAATTATGGAAACACATGGGCAAAAATTGCAAGAAAAACAACCTTCATATTCAAAATGGCAACATCTGGCTCCAATATTTCAAGGACCTCTACAAAGATATCCCGAAAGAAGAACAAAGCCAAGAACAAAAACAAATAATATCAAAATTGAAGGCGATGGAGGAAACACTGAAAGATTCTCAAAACCCCCTGGACGCACCAATAACACTGCAAGAAGTAACAGAGAGAACCGCAGACATAAGGTGTAAAAAATCCAGCGGCCTAGACGGAATTTCACCAGAAATTATAAAACACAGCTCGCCAGAAATACAGGCCGCAATAGTAAAACTATTTAATATGGTGCTGAATGCCGGCTACTTCCCTCAAATCTGGAACCAAGGCCTTATAACACCAATCCACAAGAGTGGGGACAGGTACGACCCAGCCAACTACCGAGTGATATGTGTCAGCAGCAACCTGGGGAAACTGTTCAACACCATCCTGAATAAGAGAATCCTCAGCTTCCTCACCCAGCACAATGTCCTCCACCAAAGCCAAGCTGGGTTCATGCCAAACCACCGCACCACTGACCACATCTACACCCTGCGCAGCCTCATCAAGAGCCACGTCCACAATACAAAGCATGGGAAGATTTACGCCTGTTTTGTGGACTTTAAGAAGGCCTTCGACTCAGTGTGGCACCCGGGCCTATTCCTGAAACTGCTGGAGAGCGGAATAGGAGGTAAAACCTATGATGTCATCAGAAGCTCCTACACAGAGAACAGATGCAGCGTGAAGGTGAACGGGAGAAGAACGGCTGATTTCCAGCAGAGCCGAGGAGTCAGACAGGGCTGCAGCCTCAGCCCAACGCTCTTCAACATCTACATCAATGAACTGGCCACAGCTCTGGAATCCTCCTCAGCACCAGGTCTCACCCTCCATGACACCCAGGTGACATTTCTGTTGTATGCAGATGACCTTCTGTTGCTATCGCCAACCGAGAAAGGTCTCCAAGACAACCTGCAAATCCTTGAAAAATTCAGCTCCACGTGGGCACTACCCATCAATGCAAAGAAAACCAACATCATGGTGTTCCAGAAGAGAAACTCAAAGTCCCCCAGGAACCCGACCTTCACACTAAATAACGCCACACTCACAGCGACAGACAGGTATACCTACCTGGGCCTAGAAATCAACCAATCAGGAAGCTTTAAACAAGCCATCGAGATTCTGAAAGACAAGGCGTGCAAAACCTTCTATGCCATCAGAAGAAAACTCTATCACCTCAAACCACCAGTAACGGTCTGGCTGAAAATCTTTGACTCCATCATCTCCCCAATCCTCCTGTATGCCAGTGAAGTCTGGGGTCCGGACACATACCCAAACTGGTCAAGGTGGGATTCCAGCCCAACAGAAATTTTCCACCTAGAATTCTGTAAACACCTTCTCCAAGTCCATCGGAGCACCACAAATAGTGCCTGTCGGGCAGAACTGGGCAGATTCCCGCTACACCTCACAATCCAGAAGAGGGCGCTATCATTCTGGGCCCATCTACACAGCAGCAGGCAAAGTTCCTATCACCATAAAGCCTTGCTACACCAAGGGGTCGCAGGTAAACCAGGCCCCCCAGAACATCTCACCCTGACCCGGCCTGAAGAAAATGTCACTCAGCGCGGCCTCACAAAAGCCGAAATCAAGGAGACAATAAACAAAGGCCAAGAGGAGTATATCAGTGACTGGAGGAACGACATAAATACATCCCAGAAACTGACAATATACCGGAGTCTACAGCGAGAATATAAACTGGCGCCATATCTGGAGAAACTGCCAAACCCCAGAGACAGACAGATCCTGAGCCGCTACAGACTGAGCGCCCACAACCTGCTCATCGAATCCGATCGCCACAGACAGACGTACAAGCCCAGGGAGAGCCGACTGTGCCAACAGTGCCACCAGGAGGCCGTGGAGGATGAGGCCCACTTCCTGCTGCACTGGTTCAAATACTCAGCAGTGAGGGACACTCACTTCAGGAGACTCCCTGATCTCTTACCAGACTTCAGCTCCATGGAAGAGGAAGAGAAACTCTACATCCTGCTGGGTGAAGAGGAAACCACAGTGGGCAAAGCGGCACAATATGTCACTGCATGCCATAGACTGAGAGAGACATGATATGCCATGGACTTGTATAACCCCGACCCTAGATGTGTCCCTATCCCTCAGTCCCTATCCCTCATTCCCTTACTTCTTACTTGCTTTGGCAATGCTAATATGTATTTGGTCCTGCCAATAAAGCTTCTTTGAATTGAATTGATAGATAGATAGATGAATAGATAGATAGATAGATAGATAGATAGATAGATAGATAGATAGATAGATAGATAGATAGATAGATAGATAGATAGATAGATAGATAGATAGACAGACAGACAGATAGATAGATAGATAGATAGATAGATAGATAGATAGATAGATAGATAGATAGATAGATAGATAGATAGATATGAGATAGATAGATAGATAGATAGATAGATAGATAGATAGATAGATAGATAGATAGATAGATAGATAGATAGATATAATATGTGACTCCAGCGGCCGGTACATTATATATATATATTAGGATTGTACACAGATATTATCCAGTCTTATTTGTTTTGGCTTCTGTACTTTACAATTATCCCTAATAAGTGGCGTTCTGCCAAGGAGTTATCCCTGTGTGGCACCTGCCCCTTACATGCCCACTCCCTGCCCGCTGGCAATGTCCTAATTATTTAATAGACGGAGCATTATGTTGGCTCAGCCTTTTACAACAATCACTTACACGCTTCTGATCTGCCCCATCACATCACACCCCGGGATCCTCATTACATTGTTTTTTACATGTTTTTGGTACAATGTTTATATTAGGCCTCATGTAGACGACTGTAGCCATGTGCACGGCCGCGATTTTCGGGTCGGCCACGGAGTGACAGCTGCGAGCCGCCCGCATATCGCGGGCCGTGAACATGGCCGCGGCCATTATTTTTAATGAGCCCAGACCGCAGAACAGGCCGTAATAAGGCTTGCCCTTTCTCTCTGCTTTCCTTAGGCCCCATGCACACGAACGTGCTTTTGCGGCCGCAGTTCCCCTGAAAATCCACGGGAGAATTGCGGCCCTATTCATTGCTATGGGGCCATGCACACAACCATAGTTTCCACGGTCCGTACATGGCCCAGGAGCCCGGACCGCAGAAAGAACGGGCATGTCTTATTACGGCCGTCTTCTGCGGTCCAGGCTCATAGAAAATAATGGCCGTGGCCATGTGCACGGCCGCGATTTGTGGGCGGCTCGAGGCCTTATGTTTTTGTTTTTTTCTGTTTCTGGAAAAGCTGGGTGAGAACGACGGCCTCCATAAGGGTTGTTACCCAACTTGCCTAGACCCCTGAAGGGTAAACCTACCTAATAATGCAGCAGTATAACAGCAGGGGCAGGGTCACTGTATAATTAGGCAGACTTGTCATTCAGGAGACTGGGAAAGCTGGGTGACAACCAGTACAGCTGCCATTACAGCGCACATAGGACTTGTCACCCAGATTTATTATGTTCCTGAATGGTAAATCTCTCTGATCGGCAGCACAAATGTTTCTGTAAGAATTTATGGGGCCTCATAGCAAAGAGAAAAACAGCGCCCCCTTCTGATGCTGGATGAGACATGACACCCCTGACCACTTAGCACAGAGGGTCTCGCTGCTTATTTGCCGTCATCCGACTTCCATTATCATTTACAATAAAATGATAGAAATAAACCAAACACTGGAATGATAAAGAGATGGAAACCCCGAGATCTGATCACCCCAAATAACCTGCTCAGGAAGGGGTTAAACTGCAACGTCCATTAAACAACTGTGATTTCAGATATCAGATCCTTCATGGCACATTGATAGTTAATAATATGTCAAATTATAAAAGAAATGTCCTGATACAGGATAGAAAATGATATAACCTCTAATCCCAATCCCAATATTAAGAGAAATATAACCCGTCCCTGCAGATTATCTCCACAGCTTCATGTTATAAGCAGAATTACAGCAAACATATCATAAATGCAGTCTAGTGAAATAAGAGTCATGTCCCTTTAAATTTACTGTTACATACATCACTGAGCAGCAGCCAATGGGATCGCTGGATTTGAAACAACAACCGCTCAGTGGTCCTCAGTGTGTTACAGGACAACGGCGAGTGAAGTTGGACGTCGGTGAGTTCCCCCATAATGTGATATAACTGACCCCCATTTATCTCATCTCCCATGATGCTTCATTCATGTTATTAGGAATTTATCATTTACCCCAAATCCCGGATTGTCTGTGAGTTTCCAGAAATAGGGGAGATCTCCTGACACAGCAGACAAGGCCCCCACAAAGTGTGCTGGAAACCACCACGAGGGGGAGCTGTCACATTGTATTTATATTACCCCCAATAACTTCTATATAACCTGTATAAAAATGGAAATTGTGAGCTCCCCCTAGTGGTGGCCGCAGGCAACCAGCATTTTATCATTTATTCTATGGCTGTGTGATGGGAAGCGTCTGCTGGAACTGGTTATATAGGACCCTCTGCTGCCAGTAATGTTTATTAGGGCCCCTCTGCTGCCAGTAATGTTTATTAGGGACTCTCTGCTGCCAGTAATGTTTATTAGGGACCCTCTGCTGCCAGTAATGTTTATTAGGGACTCTCTGCTATCAGTAATGTTTATTAGGGACTCTCTGCTGCCAGTAATGTTTATTAGGGACCCTCTGCTGCCAGTAACGTTTATTAGGGACTCTCTGCTGCCAGTAATGTTTATAAGGGACCCTCTGCTGCCAGTAATGTTTATTAGGGACTCTGCTGCTAGTAATGTTTATAAGGGACTCTATGCTGCCAGTAATGTTTATTAGGGACTCTCTGCTGCCAATAATATTTATTAGGGACTCTCTGCTGTCAGTAATGTTTATTAGGGACTCTCTGCTGCCAGTAATGTTTATTATGGACTCTCTGCTGTCAGTAATGTTTATTAGGGACCCTCTGCTGCCAGTAATGTTTATTAGGGACTTTCTGCTGCCAGTAATGTTTGTTAGGGACTCTCTGCTGCCAGTAATGTTTATTAGGGACTTTCTGCTACCAGTAATGTTTATTAGGGACTCTCTGCTGCCAGTAATGTTTATTATGTACTCTCTGCTGCCAGTAATGTTTATTAGGGACTCTCTGCTTCCAGTAATATTTATTAGGGACCCTCTGCTGCCAGTAATATTTATTAGGGACCCTCTGCTGCCAGTAATATTTATTAGAGACTCTCTGCTGTCAGTAATGTTTAATACGGACCCTCTGCTGCCAGTAATGTTTATTAGGGACTCTCTGCTGCCATTAATGTTTATTAGGGACTCTCTGCTACCAGTAATATTTATTAGGGACTCTCTGCTGTCAGTAAAGTTTATTAGGGACGCTCTGCTGCCAGTAATGTTTATTAGGGACTCTCTGCTACCAGAAATGTTTATTAGGGACTCTCTTCTGCCAGTAATATTTATTAGGGACTCTCTGCTGTCAGTAATGTTTATTAGGGACTCTCTGCTGCCAGTAATGTTTATTAGGGACTCTCTGCTGTCAGTAATATTTATTAGGGACTCTCTGCTGCCAGTAATGTTTATTAGGGGCTCTCTGCTGCCAGTAATATTTATTAGGGACCCTCTGCTGCCAGTAATGTTTATTAGGGACTCTCTGCTGCCAGTAATGTTTATTAGGGACCCTCTGCTGCCAGTAATGTTTATTAGGGACCCTCTGCTGCCAGTAATGTTTATTAGGGACTCTCTGCTGCCAGTAATGTTTATTAGGGATTCTCTGCTGCCAGTAATGTTTCTTAGGGACTCTCTGCTGCCAGTAATGTTTATTAGGGATTCTCTGCTGCCAGTAATGTTTATTAGGGACTCTCTGCTGCCAGTAATATTTATTAGGGACCCTCTGCTGCCAGTAATATTTATTAGGGACCCTCTGCTGCCAGTAATATTTATTAGGGACTCTCTGCTGTCAGTAATGTTTATAAGGGACGCTCTGCTGCCAGTAATGTTTATTAGGGACTCTCTGCTGCCAGTAATATTTATTAGGGACTCTCTGCTGTCAGTAATGTTTATTAGGGACTCTCTGCTGCCAGTAATGTTTATTAGGGACTCTCTGCTGCCAGTAATGTTTATTAGGGACTCTCTTCTGCCAGTAATGTTTATTAGGGACTCTCTGCTGCCAGTAATGTTTATTAGGGATTCTCTGCTGCCAGTAATGTTTATTAGGGACTCTCTGCTGCCAGTAATATTTATTAGGGGCTCTCTGCTGCCAGTAATGTTTATTAGGGATTCTCTGCTGCCAGTAATGTTTATTAGGGACTCTCTGCTGCCAGTAATGTTTATTAGGGACTCTCTGCTGCCAGTAGTAATGTTTATTAGGGACACTCTGCTGGCATTATGTGGGGGCATTGCTGCCATTATTTTTAATGAGGGCGGTCTGCTGGAACTGTTTATAGGGTCACTCTTATGACGCTGTAAATGGGGACTCTTTGGTTGATGTTTTGGGGTGTATTCTGTACTTGTGAATGGAATTAACATAGACAAAATATTATACATATATCTTTATAGGGCAGCAATGAAATCCCATATAGCATATGTATTTGTGTCCAGTATTACCTATATTCCTCCTCCTATACGGCTACAAATACCAGTACAGGCCACACTCCAATGTATTATCACTGTCTGTATATATATATATGAGAGTACAAAGCCCAAAATACAGTAAAATCCACCGTGGAGAATGTTACATGAAGATTTCCAGAGATAAATGTTCTATAATGTCAAGATGTAAGAAATAAACAGCGCAGAAAACGATGATCGCTCATGATAAAGAGATTCTCCCACCAGAAACATTTCTCACCTATACACCGGAGGGGCCATACATGTTTAATCACTGCCGGGACCCCCACGATCAATAGTACTGGGGTCCCCAGTATCCGTTTCTCCAGAGGCATATTGTGAAACTCCTGGGGCCCAGTGTGATATTTATAACAGGGCCCCCATCTACTATGTGATGTTTGTCATACTGGTGTCTTCTTTTTTAGCCTATGGTCCCCTCAGGCATCAGGGTCTGGGTACTACTGCTACCTCTGCACCCCTATAGCTACGCCCCTGCTCTCCTCCACAACCGGACGACCGCAGTGTGGAGGAGATTGTTAGAAAAGATGCAGCCGCACACTGACACCTCATACAAGATCTATGGGAGCTATAGGACCGCCAAGCGCTGCACTGCCCAGATTATGGCACTGCGCGGTCTGTACTTGTGCACTGCTATTCCTTATGGGTCATAGATCATGTGACATGAGGCACCAATCACAGGCCACAAACTTGAAGGTACCGTATGCAATTGGCGTCCCAAACAATTAATTATTCAACTCAGAATTTTGTATCGTTTTAGATTAAAAAAAAATATATATATATTTTTGGACATTCACTATTAATACGTGTGGAAAGTTGCAGGATTTTGGGTCTTTATCAGATCGGGGAATACATCTCTTTTTTGTGTTTCAGATTGTGATTTGAATTCTACAGTTCAGGACGGGTACAGGATGGCAGCGGGCAGCAGATCTCTGGAGGTCAGTGGCTTCATTGTCTTGTTTTTTCCTTCCCTGTGATGGACATGTAGCAGGAGACTTGGATCCAGCAGGAGAGGTCCATGTGGCCGGCTGTCCACTCAGACAAGTAGCGGCTTATTGAGTACGAGCCCCGGACAGGTAACAAGTCCACAAATCACCGGCTGCTCTTTTGTAAAACTGACCCCTTGTCCTTCTGTCCATTCCTGAGGAGGGGTAAGTGGTCACTTACTGGATTCTCTTCTCTTTAGGACATCTATCGGCAGCAGGAATCGGCTTTTGGACTTAGACCCTTCATAAGTGAGGTTTTTTTTAAATAATTAGACTTTACCACAAGAAAGTGATTAATAGATGATCTCAAAATACAGTAAAATTCCTTTGTATCTGATAATCCCGAAAATGTGGTCATTTAGCACAGAACTGTACTATAATGTGGAAGACTGCGCAGAGAGAACCAGTAAGGAAATTGAAGATTGAAACTAAGATTTCTCTACTTTTCTATGCCCGTCCAATAATCCAGAATATTTTAAAATAAAGCACCTGTCATGTTCCATTGATGACAGATTAAAGGAATATTTTTGTAATGTTATCTTATGGTTAATGGTGTCGTTTTATGACTGATCCCATTATCTGGTTGTTTCTCTCTTCAGCTTACCCCAGCACCACGGAGGAGAGAGATCTACAGCGCCTGATCTACTGCACGAAATTCTTACCATCCCCAATCTTCAAGATGGAGGTCAGTGATCATACTGGTTATTATGGTCTCTCTATAACAGATTTATCCATGTTCTTTCTATAGATGGAAAAATGTTATTGGAACGTTTCAATAGACAATTGACTGAATATTTTATCTTCTTAGCGCCTCATGCCAACGAACCGCGAAGCTCAGAGGAAATATCTGCCATGGCCGTGGGATGAAGAAGAGCCCAAACCTACATCAAGCCATCTGTGTGAGGATCTGAAGGAAGAGGAGGTCAAGAAGGAGGAAGGAGAGGCAGAAGAGCGCGAGGAGGAACAAGTGCAAGAAGACCATGAGGAGGAAGACAAGGAGGAGGAAGACAATGAAGTGGAAGACATGGAGGAGGAAGACAAGGAGGAGGTAGACAATGAAGTGGAAGACATGGAGGTTGATGAGAAATCAGACAACGAGGATGAAGAAGAAGAGAGTGTGGTTGAAGAGAAAGAGGAGGAGGAGGAAGAGAAAACGGTTAAAGAGCAAGAAGAAACCAAGGAAGAAGTCAGCATGGCGATGAGAAGAATTCAGTGTCAGACAGGAAGAAGAAAGGAAATCCGCCAGCATTCCTTCCTCCATGATATGATGAAGAACATCAGAGGGAAGAGGAACATCATCTGGACCATCCTCGTCAGACCAATGAGAAGATGAAGACTTGTATGGAAACATCTTAACTGTTATTACATCAACAGCAACAACAGTAATATTAATAATATGATAATAATAATATTAATAATTGTTAGATTAAAAAGGTCAGTCATATTAATATTGGTAGCAAGAGTGCAGTAATATTAGAAATAGTATACTAATAAGAGAGTAATAACATAAATAATTATATAATAATAGCAGCAGCTTTGATCCAGGGTTCTCGGACTGATCGCCTTTTCCCGGGGTCAAGAAGGAATTTTCCCCCTGTGAAACGAATTGGCTGAATGTGTCCAGGGTTTTCGCCTTCTTCTGGACCAACAGCTTTAGGAATAGGGACTTAGATATTAGTGATAGCAATAGTAGTATCATTATATTATTATTAACAACACCAAAGTAATACTAACAATATAAGAATTAAATTTAATTATAATTTAGGTTAATTAACTGTAATAATTAGTAAACTGTAATAGGAATTAGCAGCTTTGATCCAGGGTTCTCGGGCTGATCGCCTTTTCCCGGGGTCAAGAAGGAATTTTCCCCTTGTGGCATGAATTGGCTCAAATTGTCCAGGGTTTTTCGCCTTCTTCTGGATCAAAAGCTTAGGATTAGGGATATAATAAATATAAATAAGAAAATAACAATAAAAATGTTAGTAATATTAGTAGTTATATAGTAGTAATAAGATGATATAAAAAATAGAATAGTCTCAATAAACTAATAATTATAGTATAGTCTTATTAAAAAATGTGTAATGGAAATATCACTATAATAATAATAATAATAGTAATAATAATAATAATAATCTAATAATAACAAATTAATATAATAATAACATATTTAGGGAAATTAACTATAAAATAAAGTAAACTATAATATTTAGCAGCGAGTTTGATCCAGGGTCCTCGAACTGATCGCCTTTTGCCGGGGTCAAGAAGGAATTTTCCCCCTGTGGCACGAATTGGCTGAATGTGTCCAGGGTTTTCGCCTTCTTCTGGATCAACAGCTTTAGGAATAGGGACTTAGATATTAGTGATAGCAATAGTAGTATCATTATATTATTATTATTAACAACACCAAAGTAATACTAACAATATAATAATTAAATTTCATTATAATTTAGGTTAATTAACTGTAATAATTAGTAAACTGTAATAGGAATTAGCAGCTTTGATCCAGGGTTCTCGGACTGATCGCCTTTTCCCGGGGTCAAGAAGGAATTTTCCCCCTGTGACATGAATTGGCTCAAATTGTCCAGGGTTTTTCGCCTTCTTCTGGATCAACAGCTTTAGGAATAGGGATCTCATAGTGTTAGGGTAATAATGATAGCAGTAATATAATCCTAGTAATATTATATTAATAATTATAGGGTAATAATGGTAGGAAATAAATAAAAATTTATAAACATAACTTTGAGTCTTCTCCTTTTTTTTCTCTTGGAAAGTGCTGATTCTTCTTGCTGGCAGGGAGTCTTAAAGGCAATGTTACCTGGGAAAATGTATACAAAATACCGGTACTCCAGAAGGAGGAAAACTGTCTGTCTAGTGCCACCTATAGGTGACTATTCTGTAACCTAATGCCCGAAACTTTCTAGAGACTTGAAACAAGATTTGGGTTAATAGCCAAACTAGAGATACCCTATTTTAGACAGCACAATTGTGTGAGATTCCTTTAATGCAGATCTGGGAAGGTACAGATACTCCTTGGTTAGACATTGACTTACTGGGTAGTCACCTATAGGTGGTTCTATAGAGACAGCTTGCTCTTTTCCCCCCCGTAATGAATAAAGAAAAGTTGCCTGTGGTAGGCTAGCAATAGGTTGGGGACAGATGTTAGATAGCATAGCTGCGAGATCAGACTACATAGGGTTTACTTGTAGTCTGTTACCATGGAGACACATGCCTGACATAAAACAAAATTTTGAATCAGGACTATTTGCAAATTTGCTTCACTTTACATTTTAGATGCTTTGGGACAATACAAAAAATGATGGTGAAGGTGTACATAGCCTTTAAACTCAAAATATCTGCATATTTATTATAATCCTAATATTCATTAGTTCTAGTTTTAGCTTTAAACATTTAATTTTTAGGGCATCAAACTTCTATAAAGAATTATGAAATAAAATATGTTTATAGAGGATGCAGCTTTGTTTTTTTTTATACAGAGCTCCATACATATAGTTCTAGAGGTCAATAATGCAATTCTTCAGCCACCACTAGGGTCTTACCATATACAAATGTATACACCTTGTAATGACGGGGGGTAGGGAAACGGACAAGTGAGCCCTAGTCTACCCGCCACTCTGTCCCTGCCTACTTGCAACGACCCGCCCTAGGCGACGGGGTACAACTGGGCGGCGGTCCCTGCGCTCAGTAAGTGCACGACAAACACGACAAACATACAAGGAAATACAAGCAAGGGAAAGGGGCAGTTGCCCACGGCAACACCGTGAGCAACCAGGGTGGTGAACGAGCCGAGTCAAGCCAGGAGTGTGCGAGGTACCAAACGAAGAGCAGAAGAGTAGTCAGTAAGCCAGGGTCTGTATGGAGCAGGATCAAAATAGAAGGAGCTGTAGCTGGGCCAGGAAACCACACGAAAAGAGTTACAAGCACCGAGGGACAGGAAGGGCAGGCTTAAATAGACCGAGGGCGGGAGCTAGCTGAGTCTGGCCAGGTTGCGATAGGCTCTCCCACTCCTAAGCCTGCCAGCCTGAGTGGTGGAAGCTGGAGTCAGTCTCAGGGATGTAGATTCAGGTGCTGACTGATTAATTATGGGAGTTAACCCCGAAGCTGTGCCTGGCAGATCCTTTACACACCTCCATATAAATAAGTGCAAAATATGCTCCCTCTAGTGGTGACTTTAGGCAGCTAGAATTTAATTACATTAAAGGGGTTGTCCACTACCGGACAACTGATGACCTATCCACCGGATAGGTCATCAGTATATGATCTGTGGGGGTCTGACACCTGGGCCCCGGACCGATCAGCTGCTCAGTCTGCCTGCAGGCATCAGATGTCATTGCACAGTATGCAATGTACGGGGCTGGAAGCAGTTGGCTCCATACATTGCATAGGGGCCGAGCTGCAGCTCTGCTCCTATTCACTTGAATCGGCCGCTATTTCGTGACCGGAGCCATCTGCTTCCGGCATGGACGTCCGGTGCCCGCAGGCAGTCGGAGAAGCTGATCGGTGCGGCGTCTGGGTGTCAGACCCCCACAGATCATATACTGATGACCTATCCATTGGATAGGCTGTCTGGTAGTGGACAACCACTTTAAGGGTAATTCAACAAAACAGCCCCCTTTGTAAATATATCCCCTGGATATCCAGCTGCTAAAACTACCCACGGTCACCTGCAGTCAGTACATGAGTCAGTATAACTAGAGGTACAATTTAAAGGGGCTTTAAAGTGGCCTGATTTGGGTCTGCAATAAATTAGCGGACCACCCAGGGTTACAGTCAATAGAAGGTTCCTTTAGTAAACTCTGCAGAAAAAAAAGAAGTAAATTTGTATGGGACATAGGAGCCTGTAGATGCAAAATGCCTGGGGCCTTAAGCCTTCTCTTTAATAATCTTTTCCAACAAAGTTGGAAGCTACAATTATCATAAATGTCTTGTGTGCTGAAGGATTAAGATTTCCTTTCACAGAAACGAAGAGGCCGACACCTGAAAAACATCCCCATAGCATTATCCTCTTCCACCAAACATTACATCTGGCACAATGCAGACAGGCGGGTAACGTTCTCCTGGCATTAACCAAACCCAGACTCGTCCATCAGACTCCAGATAGAGAATCGTGATCCATCACTCCACAGAACACGTTTCCACCGCTCCAGAGTCCAGTGGCGGCGGCTTTACACCACTCCATCTGACGCTTGGCATGTGCTTGGTGATGTAAGACTGGCATACAGCTGCTCGGCCCCCGTGCCATGAAGCTCCCGGGGCAGTTTTTGTGTGGATATTAATGCCAGAGGAGGTTTGGAGCTCTGCAGTTATTGAGTCATCAGAGCGTTGGTGACTTTTATGCACTATGTGCCTCAGCCCTCGGCTCTGTAACTTTACGTGGTCCCCACTTCGTGGCTGAGTTGCTGTGGTTCCTATACGCTTCCACTTTACAATAATATCGCTCCCAGGTTATGGTAGAATAACTTGGACGGATGAAATTTCATGAACTGACTCGTTACATCGGTGACATCCTATTACAGGACCGCGCAGGGATTCAGTGATGTCTTTACAACGACCCGTTCTATCACAAATGGCTGTAAAGGCGACTCCATGGCGAGTGCTGGATTTTATACACTTGTAGCAATGGGACCGACTTAAATTTAATTAATAAGAGGTGTGTCCCAATACTTTTGTCCATATAGTGTATCTTACGTCTTGCTGCCAGATACTACAGGACGCCTTCAGATGTCTTTTTGGTGTCCATGCATGACATGCTTTGACAGTATGAGATTAACTACAAAATATTAGGCAGGTGGTTTTAATGTTCTGGCTGATCGGCGTCTGACCCCACATGGAGCTGTAATATGAAGGTCTGAAAAGCCCTATATCATATGTAAGGATTCATGTAATCAATAGAAAAAGGTTTGGTTTCACCGCATCTCATTCTAGATCAATATGGTAAAAGCAGATATCCAGTTGTGATCTTAAAAATAACCTGAGTGACTACCTAGGGGTAATACCCACCTGCTATATATAGATATGTTATTTATATGTCCTATTTCAGGCCGTAATAATGGCACGGGCAGGCCCATAGAAGCCTATGGGGCTTCCGTAAATACTGGTGACTACGTGTGTGCACCTGTAATTACGGGAGCGTTGCTAGGCGAAGTCAGGGGATAGTCACTGTCCAGGGTGCTGAAAGAGTTAAACGATCGGCAGTAACTCTTTCAGCACCCTGGACAGTGAATTCCGATCACAATATAGATCAACATGTAAAAAAAATAGAAGTTCATACTTACCCAGAACTCCCTGCTTCTTCCTCCAGTACGGCCTCCCTGGATGTAAAAAAATACGTTCGTGTGCATGAGGCCTTACCCTGTTCCAGCAGTGGGTCCCCAGTGGCAGCCGTGGCTCTAGCCACAGGCTGCATCAAGTTACCTTGCAAACTGAATGACTTCTCCCCCCTCCGGCGATGCCTCCTGCTGGCAGTTCTGGCGGGCCATGGCAACCGAACCCTCCTAGATGACATCACTCTGGTAGCTTATTTAAAGCGGACTCTAGCCTCAAAGCCTTGTCTTTTTTTTAACGTATATCCTTTGCTATTGACTCTGATGCTGACCTTGGCCTTCCGGATTTCGCTTCTGTGTCATCCCTTGGATTTGTTACCTGGTACCGGTTATTCTTCTCCTGATTTTAACCTTTGGCCTGTACTCTAACTATGTCTCTGTCTCATTCTCTGGTTGTCGCATTCTGACCGCTATCCTGGTGATGACCCCTGGCTATGACCCCTTCCTAAATAGGCTAAAGTTGTATCATTGCTCCTGCCGCCAATCGGTGACTATTCTCGGTATCGCAAACTGGGATCCCGACCATGAAGGTCTATATCTCCTTGTGGGGGTTAAGCGTGTAGGAACAGGAAGATTCTTTGGACTCTGCACCCTAGTTTTGCCATGTCCAAACTGATTAGAGGATCCACTTCTCCGGGGAGAAAAATAGCAGTTTACAGATAATGCAGAGGCGTAGCTAGGTTCTCCAGCACCCGGGGCAAAGATTCAGTTTGGCGCCCCCCCCCCACCAGCCTCTTTCCCGACATCTCCTTCCCCCTCACCGTGTTTGTTTTCTCTGCCAATCGACGTGTCATTTATTTTTATGTAACGCGAGCATAAAAACATTTGTACATTTTGCAAGCAATATGGTTCTATACACAACACCAGAACCAAGCTCACTACATATATACAACACCAGCACAAATACAGCTCAATTTAGTGCAACTCCTGCCGTATAGGTGTGTACGGCGTAAAACTACAGCTCCCAGCATGGCCCAAACAATGATAAGGATATGCTGGGAGATGCCGTTTCACAAAAAATAAATCCTATCATAATCATACCACCCATCATCTCGCTGCAGATCATACAGTGACTACAGTGCTGATTAGAGGCAGAATAAACATTTACATTAAGTGACTCACCGGTGACGTCTCAGATTCTCTATTAACGTATATCCTTTGCTATTGACTCTGATCCTGACCTTGGCTTTCCGGATTTCGCTTCTGTGTTATCCCATGGATTTGTCACCTGGTACCGGTTATTCTACTCCTGATTTTAACCTTTGGCCTGTACTCTAACTATGTCTCTGTCTCATTCTCTGGTTGTCGTATTCTGACCACTATCCTGGTGATGACCCCTGGCTATGACCCCTTCCTAAATAGGCTAAAGTTGTATCATTGCTCCTGCCGCCAATCGGTGACTATTCTCGGTATCGCAAACTGGGATCCCGACCATGAAGGTCTATATCTCCTTGTGGGGGTTAAGGGTGTAGGAACAGGAGGATACCTTGGACTCTGCACCCTAGTTTTGCCAGGTCCAAACTGATTTGAGGATCCACTTCTCTGGTGAGAAACATAGCAGTTTACAGATGATGAAATCATCAGATAGTGGACCTATTAACCCCTCAATACCCGGGCCTGAAAAGGCCTTAATGACCAGCTAAATTTTTCCGTCTTTGCCTCTCTGCTTTTCAGCAGCCATAACTCTTTTATATTTTTTCATTGACGTGGCTGTAGGAGGCCTTGTTTTATGCGGGAAATTGTTTTTGTTTTTTTCTGCGCAGTTTGGGGGTAAAAAACAATCACTGTGTAAGTTCTATAATTTATTTTTACGGCGTGAATGTAGGAAAAAATTGATTTTCGGCATTGTCTTTTTTGTTTATTTTTTATCCCGTTCATGTTTCACGCTAAATAACCTGTTAAATTAATTCTTCAAGTTTTTATGGTCGTGTAGATACCGAATAAGGGTAGGATTTTTTGTTTTTATGTTATGTATGGGCAATAACATTTATTTTAGGCAAAATAATGACTTTTTTTTGAGATTTTTTAATATGTTTATTTTTTGTTAAATATTTTGTTTTAATCCCATTAAGGGATAACTTTATTTATATTATTCACTTATAATGTATTAGCATACTCTTATATGCTAATACATGATCTTCGGTGTCACTATGACACAGGCTGCTGTTAGGGCATCACATAATGTGCCACAACAGCAGGCAAACTGAACAGACCGCCGTGGGGTCCTCTGTAGGTCCCCACGGCTGACTGCAGACGGATTACGCAGTCTTCAATCGCAGAGGGGAGTCCCCTTTGTTCATGCCCCAGCGATCAAAGGGTTAAACAGCTGGGGTCGGAATGTTTTTCGACCCCAGCTGTATTCAGGAGGCTGCTGTAATGATAGGGGTAGGGAAACGGACAAGTGAGCTCTAATCTACCCGCCACTCTGTCCCTGCCTACTTGCAACGACCCGCCCTAGGCGACGGGGTACAACTGGGCGGCGGTCCCCACGGACAAACAGACAAGGGTACACAAAGCTAAGGGAAATGGGGCAGTTGCCCACGGCAACACCGTGAGCAACAAGAGAGGTGAACGAGCCGAGTAAAACCAGGAGTGTACGAGGTACCAAACGCAGAGCAGAAGAGTAGTCAGTAAGCCAGGGTCAGTATGGAGCAGGATCAAAAAGTCAGGAGCTGTAGCTGGGCCAGGAAACCATACGAGAAGAATCACAAGCACTGGAGGAACAGGAAAGGCAGGTATAAATAGACAGAGGGCGGGAGCTAGCTGAGTCTGGCCAGGCAGCGATAGGCTCTCCCACTCCTAAGCCTGCCAGCCTGAGTGGTGGAAGCTGGAGTCAGACTCAGAGGCATAGACTCAGGTGCCGACTGATTACCTATGGGCGTTAACCCCGCTGTGCCTGGCAGATCTTTTACAGTACCCCCCTTTTATGAGGGGCCACCGGACCCTTTCTAAGTGGACCTGGTTTATTGGGGAAATGAAGGTGGAACTTCCTGACCAATACCCCAGTGTGAACATCCCGGGCGGGTACCCAAGTCCTCTCCTCAGGCCCGTATCCTCTCCAATGGACCAGGTACTGGAGGGAGCCTTGGACCATCTTGCTGTCCACAATCTTGGCCACCTCGAATTCCACCCCCTCAGGGGTGAGAACGGGAACAGGATGTCTCCTCGAGGGAGCTAAGGACGGGGAGCAGCGTTTAAGGAGGGAGGCATGAAACACGTCGTGTATTCGAAAAGATGGGGGCAACTCCAGTCGGAAGGAGACAGGATTGAGGACTTCAATGACCTTATACGGCCCAATAAACCGGGGAGCAAATTTCTTGGACGGGACCTTAAGGCGCAAGTTCCTAGACGATAACCATACCAGATCCCCGACCATAAACAAGGGGTTAGCAGAACGTCTTCTATCAGCCTGAGTTTTTTGTACGCTCTGGGACGCCACTAGGTTCTTCTGAACCTGGGCCCAGACTGTGCACAGTACCCGATGAACGACCTCTACCTCGGGATTGTTGGAACTACCAGGTGAAACGGAGGAGAACCGTGGATTAAACCCAAAATTACAGAAAAAGGGGGAGACCCCTGACGAGTTACTTACCCGGTTATTGAGGGAAAATTCGGCGAGGGGAATGAATGAGACCCAATCATATTGACAGTTAGAGATAAAACACCTTAAATATTGTTCTAGAGATTGATTAGTCCTCTCAGTTTGGCCATTAGTTTCAGGATGGAAGGCAGAGGAGAAGGACAGATCAATCTCCAAATTTTTACAGAAGGCTCTCCAAAACAATGAAACAAATTGTACCCCTCTGTCCGAAACAATATTGACAGGGACCCCATGGAGACGCAGGATGTGTTTGACAAACAAGGTAGCTAACGTCTTGGCATTGGGTAGGTTCTTGAGGGGCACAAAGTGGCACATCTTACTAAAGCGGTCTACTACAACCCACACCACCGACTTGCCTTGAGATGGAGGCAAATCGGTGATAAAATCCATGGAGATATGGGTCCAAGGTCTCTGGGGAATGGGCAAAGAACGTAGTAAGCCCGCTGGTCGGAACCTGGGAGTCTTGGACCTAGCACAAACCTCACAAGCGGCGACGTAGGCCTTAACGTCTTTAGGCAACCCAGGCCACCAATAGTTTCTGGCAATGAGGTGTTTGGTACCCAGGACGCCTGGATGACCAGATAGTGCGGAGTCATAGTTTTCCCTAAGTACGCTTAGCCGAAATTGCAGGGGAACAAACAGCTTGTCCTCAGGAAGGTTCCCGGGAGCTGAACCTTGATCAGCCGCGATTTCTGAGACTAAATCAGAATCAATAGAAGAAATGATTATACCAGGAGGCAGAATACAAGCAGGATCTTCCTCCGAAGGGGGGCTGGCCATGAAGCTACGCGACAGTGCATCGGCCTTAATATTTTTAGACCCAGCCCTATAGGTAACCAAAAAGTTGAATCTGGTAAAAAATAGCGCCCATCGAGCTTGTCTCGGGTTTAGCCTCCGGGCAGATTCTAGGAACACCAGATTCTTGTGGTCGGTAAGGACCGTTACCTGGTGCCTAGCCCCCTCCAGGAAGTGGCGCCACTCTTGAAATGCCCATTTAATGGCTAAGAGTTCGCGGTTGCCAATATCATAGTTACTCTCAGTGGGCGAAAACTTCCTGGAGAAGTAGGCACAGGGACGGAGATGGGTGAGGGACCTGGTACCCTGGGAAAAGACAGCCCCCACTCCCACCTCGGATGCGTCAACTTCCACGATAAATGGCTCCATTTGGTTGGGCTGAACCAGCACCGGGGCCGAGATAAAGCACTTCTTAAGGACCTCAAAAGCCTGGACAGCTTCAGGAGGCCAGTGGAGGAGATCAGCACCTTTGCGAGTGAGATCCGTAAGAGGCTTAGCGATGACCGAGAAGTTAGCAATAAATCTCCGGTAATAATTAGCGAACCCCAAGAAGCACTGTAACGCCTTCAGGGAGGCAGGTTGGACCCATTCCGCCACAGCCTGGACCTTGGCGGGGTCCATGCGGAATTCATGAGGAGTGAGGATTTGACCCCAAAATGGTATCTCCTGCACCCCAAACACACATTTTTCGGTCTTCGCAAACAGTTTGTTTTCCCGAAGGACCTGGAGCACCTTCCTGACATGCTCAATGTGGGAGGACCAGTCCTTGGAAAACACAAGTATGTCATCAAGGTACACTACAAGAAATACCCCCAGATAGTCTCTTAAAATCTCATTTATGAAATTCTGGAAGACCACGGGAGCATTACACAACCCAAAGGGCATGACGAGGTATTCGAAATGACCTTCGGGCGTGTTAAACGCAGTCTTCCACTCATCCTCCTCTTTGATGCGGATAAGGTTATAAGCCCCCCGTAGATCAAACTTAGAGAACCATTGGGCCCCGTGAACCTGATTAAAGAGATCAGGAATCAAAGGAAGGGGATACTGGTTCCTCACAGTGACCTTATTCAAGTTTCGGTTGTCAATGCATGGCCTAAGACCACCATCCTTCTTCCCAACGAAGAAGAAGCCAGCACCTACCGGAGAAGTAGAGGGGCGAATGTAACCCTTGGCCAGGCATTCCTGGATATACTTTCTCATGGCTTCACGTTCGGGACAAGAGAGATTAAATATCCTACCCTTAGGGAGCTTAGCTCCTGGTACCAAATCGATAGCGCAATCGTATTCTCTATGAGGGGGTAACACTTCGGAGGCCTCCTTAGAGAAAACATCAGCGAAGTCCTGAACAAACTCAGGTAGCGTGTTCACCTCCTCAGGGGGAGAAAATAGAATTGACAGAAAAACATGACGTCAAGCATTCATTACCCCATTTGGTAAGATCCCCAGTATTCCAGTCAAACGTGGGATTATGCAACTGCAACCAGGGAAGGCCTAAAACCAAATCGTACGATAATCCCTGCATTAACAGTACAGAGCACTGCTCCAAATGCATGGAGCCAACAAGGGGTTCAAAAACAGGGGTATGCTGTGTAAAATAACCATTAGCAAGAGGAGTGGAGTCGATACCCACTACCGGGACAGGTTTAGGCAAATCAATCAAAGGCATAGCTAGAGACATAGCAAATTCCACAGACATGATATTAGCAGAAGACCCTGAATCCACGAAGGCACTGCCAGTAGCAGATCTACCACCAAAAGAGACCTGAAAGGGAAGCAAGATTTTATTACGTTTCATATTTACGGGAAATACCTGTGCGCCCAAGTGGCCTCCCCGATGATCACTTAGGAGCTTATTCTTACGGCCAGGACAGTTGTTCACTTGATGCTTGTCATCCCCACAGTAGAAGCAGAGACCATTCTACCTGCGGAACTCTCTACGTTGTTGGGGGGACACGGAGGCCCCGAGTTGCATAGGTACCTCCGAGTCTTCCGTGGAAGAACGAAGCAACGGAACCTCGGGAGGCATCATGGGGGAGTCAGAGGAGAAAACACCAAGATGTTCAAGTCGTCGTTCCCTGAGACGTCGGTCAAGTCGTACCGCTAAAGCCATAACCTGGTCTAGGTAGTCAGAAGAGGGGTAGCTAACTAGCAGGTCTTTCAGGGCGTTCGACAGGCCCAACCTAAACTGGCACCTTAAGGCAGGGTTATTCCACCGAGAAGCTACGCACCACTTCCTAAAGTCAGAACAATACTCCTCAACAGGTCTCTTACCCTGACGTAAGGTCACCAGCTGACTCTCGGCAAAGGCAGTCTTGTCAGTCTCGTCATAAATGAGTCTGAGAGCAGAAAAGAAAAGATCAACAGAGGAAAGTTCAGGGGCGTCGGGAGCCAAGGAGAAGGCCCATTCTTGGGGCCCCTCCAGGAGCCGGGACATAATTATACCCACCCGCTGGCTCTCAGTACCTGAGGAGTGGGGCTTTAAGCCAAAATAGAGCCTACAACTCTCCCGAAAGGAGAGAAAAGTCTTCCGGTCCCCTGAGAACCGGTCAGGCAACTTGAGGTGGGGTTCAAGAGGTGAGGTGAGGGGCACTACCATGGTAGCATCAGGCTGGTTGACCCTCTGAGCCAGGGCCTGGACCTGTAGGGAGAGACCCTGCATTTGCTGAGCCAGGGTCTCAAGGGGGTCCATAGTAGTGTCAGGGACCAGGGTAGACTAGGTATATAGACTTGTGAATATGTAATGATGGGGGTAGGGAAACAGACAAGTGAGCCCTAATCTACCCGCCACTCAGTCCCTACCTACTTGCAACGACCCGCCCTAGGCGACAGGGGTACAACTGGGTGACGGTCCCGACACTCAATAAATGCACGACAGACAAACAGACAAGGGAACACAGAACCTAAGGGAAACGGGGCAGTTGCCCAAGGCAACACCGTGAGCAACAAGAGTAGTAAACGAGCCGAGTCAAACCAGGAGAGTATGAGGTGCCAAACGCAGACCAGGAGAGTAGTGAACAAGCCGAGTCAAACCAGGAGAGCACGAGGTACCAAACGCAGAGCAGGAGAGTAGTGAACGAGCCGAGTCAAACCAGGAGAGCACGAGGTACCAAACGCAGAGCAGGAGAGTAGTCCGTAAGCCAGGGTCAATACGAAGCAGGGATAAATAGTACAAGAAGCTGCAGCAGGGCCAGGAAACCAACAGAGAAGATTCACAAGCAAGGAGGAACAGGAAAGGCAGGTATAAATAGACAGAGGGCGGGAGCTAGCTCCGTCTAGCCAGGCTGCGATAGGCTCTCCCACTCCTAAGCCTGCCATCCTGAGTGGTGGAAGATGGAGTCAGTCTCACAGACCTAGAAGCAGGTGCAGACTGATTACCTATGGGTGTTGATAAAGAAGCTGTGCCTGGCAGAACCTTTACAACGCCACCTGTGAGTCACTGGATGTCTCTGTGCTGTATATGGTCTACAACCCTCCTGTGTAGGACTGGTATTTACCACTATATGGTCACTGGATGTCACTGTTCTGTAATCTCTTATATGGTCTGTAGAGTTCCTGTGTAGGACTGGTATCTACCACTATATGGTCACTGGATGTCATTGTACTGTAATCACTTATATGGTCTGTAGAGCCCCTGTTTAGGATCGGCATCTATGACTATATGGTCACTATAAGGTGGTGATATTGGTTTTTGTTCAGTGGTTTTGATTCAGTAACAGTATGGTAATATTATTCAGTCACTATGTGGTCATTGTGTGGCGGAAGTATTGAGTAACTATGCAGGTAAGAGCCTATTCACATCTGCGTTGGAGGCTCTGTGACAGATCTGGACGAAAATACCGGAAACCATAGCGCAGCCTGCTGCGCTTTTGTTTTTGGTATAACCACGGACACCATGACGGAAACCAGACGGTAATTTTGTGGTTCTAGTCCTCAACATAAACACTGACGCAGGTGTGAACAGGCCTGAAGCGGGATTAGTTTGCGTGTACAATCCCAACCTGAAAACACAACCAGCTGCCGTCTTTTAACAATTTAAAGCCCAGTTACCTCTGCCGCCTTTATAGCATAGGTGGAGGTAAACAGGTTAAGGACGGGCCACTACTCTTGGTCCAGTGCTGTGTGCTTGCCCCCCTAAGCTAAAATTTGTGGCCTGCACCTATCTTGGGGTACATTTTTTTGGTAGCTTTATATTCCAATGTTTTGGAGAAGATGTGACCAAAAAACAGAATATCTGTATTTTTTTAAAATATTTTTCTTACAAAGTTTACCGCGCAGGATAAATGATGTGATTATTTTTGTGTATTTATGGATGTGGCAATACCAGTTGTGTATAGGTTTATATATTTTTTTAATAATGACTTTATAAAGAGAGAGTGGCAAGTTTTTTTTATTTTTTTTTATAGCATTTTTTTTCGTTTTTTGTCCCACTAGGGGACTTGAGGATCCGATCACCTCTTAGCTGGTATAATACACTGCATTCTGGCAGGGCCTAATAGGCTTCTGTACATGGCAGGCCAGGAGACCATTGTTAGGCCTCCAGTTGCAATAGCAACCATTGGCACCCCCGCGATCGCCTGCTATTGTACAGATGATGCCCCCTCCTTCTCTCAACCACTTAGATGCTGCACTCGCTATTGACTTTGTCGACTTAGGGGTTATACGGCCTATCAGGAGGCGGTTCTAGTTGAAACCTATGACAGAGACCCCTGCCGTTCTCTGTTTTGTAGGATACTGACTTACAATCACTGTATCACGCCGCCGCTCCTGCCCGTTAATCTTAAAGGCTAAAAGAGGCCTCATCTGCTCTGCTTGTTGTGCAATTCACCGGGTTGGGTGAATATAAATTTTAGTTGCACATTAAAAATATTTTGAAACAAAAATAATTGGTTTTTGCATCTCCGCTTTCCAAAAGCCGTAATTTTTTAATTGTTCCGTCAATATCGCTGTATAAGGGCTTTTTTTTTTTGCCAGACTTGTTATTTTCTTTAATGGCACCATTTTTGGGTACATATGATATATTGATTAACTTTTATTATATTTTTTGTGGGGGGTAAAAAAAAAACTCTTTTGCCATGTTTTTTTTATTTATTTTTTATTTTTTACGGTCTTCACCATGCTGTTTAAATACTGTGTTAACTTTATTGCTCTGGTCGTTACGATCGTGGTGATACCATATATGTGTATTTTTTTTCCCACTTGTACAAAATAAAACCCACTTTTTATGAAAAAAATGGTTTTGTGTAATTTTCACTGTATATGTAAATGCCCGTGTTGAACGTTTTATGTGTGCGATAACATTTAAGAAAGCCAGTGGAATTGACCACATTGATTTGAGAATTCTTTGAGATGATAGAAACTTCCCCAGAGGGTGTAGTCTGACCCTACTGTCTGTATTCTTGTACCATATTACGTTTTATATGGCCACCGGATCACTGAGATACGCTTCTTGTGATGTCATCTAGAATGCGGGCAAATTCTATTTCTCTACACTTCTTAATCTGGATGTGTAAACATCTTATGACATCATCAAGTCTATAAATTGGGGTCACACATTGACCACGGTGTCGGTTTCTCTTGCTGGCTCTCATCATGAAGGTGTCTTTGAAGAAGAGGAGGATAGTGAAGACTTTTTTCAAGATGAGGATTGTAGAGAAAATGGAGGTTGGCGGACGTCAATTTCCCGATGATGTAGAGATGGAGGACGTGGAGGAGGACGAGAAAATGGAGGTTGGCGGACGCCAGTTTCCTGATGATATAGAGATGGAGGATATGGAGGATGAGAAAAACAAAAAGGAAGTTCGCGGACGCCAACTTCCAGAGGATGTGGAGATGGAGGACCTTTCAGGGGTTACTGTTACCACCAGGGCCTCAAACCCCCGGAAGAGAAAGTGGCCATTTTAATTCCATCTGCCACTCGGGGCCCATTTACCATCAGGGCCCCGAACCCCCGGGAGAGAAAGAGACCTGTTCAGTTCCATCTGTCGCTCGGGGCCCATTCACCATCTTTTGTCGCCCCAACATGGTGGTCTTTACCACCTAAACCATCTGAATTTGCCATGAAGACTCCCCAGCGCTGAGAACCAGTGACGCGCAGAACAGAAGCGAGATCCGGTAAGTCCGACGTCTTCTGCTCCGTCTTCATCTCCTTGTGGTGAAGGTTTTGTGAATTTTTGGGCTAATTCAGAATTTATTTTTCTTTTCTAGAATACAACTGTGAAAAAATGTTAAAAATGTTTTACGCTCTCTTATGATCCAGGACTGAGCTGTGTAAGGGTGGACTGGCGGCCATATCCACGTGTGAAGAAGGACCCTCCTCTTCTTCATTTCACAGATCATCACATGTTAAAGGGCCGGAGAAAACCGCACAGCAATTCTACTGGATTCTGGAATAAACATATATTTTCTTTACAATTTTCAGTGTTTTCATATATATATTGGGGAATTTATCCCGGGAGCCTTTTATCTACAGGGATCATAAGGGTGTGGAAAAGTCATAGGTGTAATAATCTGCAGAATATATTAATAAGTATCTATCAGGAGGTAGAGAGGACAGAGCAATATTCTGCAGATCTCCAGAGAGGTCAGTGGTGTAATAATCTGCAGAATATATCACTATGTATATGTCAGGAGGTAGAGGAGCAATGTTCTGCAGATCTCTAGAGAGGTCAGTGGTGTAATAATCTGCAGAATATATAACTATGTATCTGTCAGGCAGTAAAGAGGAGAGAGCAATGTTCTGCAGATCTCCAGAGAGGTCAGAGGTGTAATAATCTGCAGAATATATCACTATGTATCTGTCAGGAGGTAGAGGAGTAATGTTCTGCAGATCTCCAGAGAGGTCAGTGGTGTAATAATCTGCAGAATATATCACTATGTATCTGTCAGGAGGTAGAGAAGCAATGTTCTGCAAATCTCCAGAGAGGTCAGTGGTGTAATAATCTGCAGAATATATCACTATGTATCTGTCAGGAGGTAGAGGAGCAATGTTCTGCAGATCTCTAGAGAGGTCAGTGGTGTAATAATCTGCAGAATATATCACTATATACCTGTTAGGAGGTAGAGAGAACAGAGCAATGTTCTGCAGTTCTCTAGAGAAGTCATTGGTGTAATAAACTGCAGACTATATCACTATGTATCTGTCAGGAGGTAGAGGAGCAATGTTCTGCAGATCTCTAGAGAGGTCAGTGGTGTAATAATCTGCAGAATATATCACTATGTATCTGTCAGGAGGTAGAGGAGCAATGTACTGCAGATCTATAGAGAGGTCAGTGGTGTAATAATCTGCAGCATATATCACTATGTATCTGTCAGGGGGTAGAGGAGCAATGTTCTGCAGATCTATAGAGAGGTCAGTGGTGTAATAATCTGCAGAATATATCACTATGTATCTGTCAGGAGGTAGAGGAGCGATGTTCTGCAGCTCACCAGAGAGGTCAGTGGTGTAATAATCTGCAGAATATATCACTATGTATATCAGGAGGTAGAGAGGACAAAGCAATGTTCTGCAGATCTCCAGAGAGGTCAGTGGTGTAATAATCTGCAGAATATATCACTATGTATCTGTCAGGTGTTAGAGGAGCAATGTTCTGCAGATCTCTGGAGAGGTCAGTGGTGTAATAATCTGCAGAATATATCACTATGTATCTGTCAGGAGGTAGAGAGGACAGAGTAATGATCTGCAGATCTCTAGAGAGATCAGTTGTATAATAATTTGCAGAATATATCACTATGTATCTGTCAGGCGGTAGAGAGGAGAGAGCAATGTTCTGCAGATCTCTATTTCAGTGGGAGGCGGATGCTTCTTTTTACCGCTAGCTGATTTTTTCAGCTAGCGGATAAAAAAAGCGTCCTGCCCGATCTGAGGTGAATGGGAGTAGGAATATTTTGGCTGACTGCAGAAAATCCACTGTGTGAACATGGTCTTAGTGACCCCTTTTGCGGTGCAACTTACTCGGCGGCAGCAGCAGTAAAATGGAAGAAACTAGACACCAAAAAGAAAAAGTTAGGCCCCTGTGTTTTACCATAGATAAGTTAGGCCCCCTGTGTTTTACCATAGATAAGTTAGGCCCCCTTTGTTTTACCATTGATAAGTTATGTCCCCTGTGTTTTACCATAGATAAATTAGGCCCCCTGTGTTTTAGCATAGATAAGTAAGGCCCCCTGTTTTTTACCATAGATAAGTTAGGCCCCCTGTGTTTTACCATAGATAAGTTAGGCCCCTTGCGTTTTATCATAGATAAGTTAGGCACCCTGTGTTTTACCATAGGTAAGTTAGGCCCATGGCCGGCCTTAGATACGTTCGACCAGGGAGGTCGCACAGGGCGCTAGCCGCCACACTGCAAGAGGGGCGCCAGCAGGTGTGTGTATCCACGCGCCGTTGCAACTAGCAGTGGGGATACACACACTCACTACAGTCGCCTTTCCACCCGGGCGCTTCTTCACTTAGTGGCCGTCGCTACCGCTGTATCAGCCATAGCGGCATGAGGGTGGTGGCGTCGCTAGCAGCTGCTGCGGCTGCTATAGCGGTAGCGACGGCACTATAGCAGAGCAGGGAGGTATCTCCCTGCTCTGCTATCTACTTGTGCCACTGTAACTCCCTGAAGGAGCGGAATCCCCCTTCTGCTGGGGATTCCGCTCCTGGAGTGCTGCTTGAAGTCTCTGTCCATATATGGAAAGTGACATCAGGGGAAACTCCTGAAACGGAATCCCCGGTCACAGCGTTGCAGACGTTATGACCAGTTATTCCACTCCAGGAGAAGCCAATGACGTCATGGACACAGACGACAGGAGCTTCTCCTGGAGTGGAATCGACGGTCACAGCGTGAGCCATGCTGTGACCGGGGATTCCGCTTCAGGAGTTTCCCCTGATGTCACTGTCCATATATGGACAGAAGCACCAAGCAGCGCTCCAGGAGCGGAATCCCCAGCCACACAGGGATTCCGCTCCTTCAGGGAACTACTGTGGCGCTATCTATACTGGAAAGTGGGGGGGGGGTTGCTATCTACAGGGGGGCTGTGGGCTGTGTGGCACTACCTACAAAAAAGGACAACTGTGCGGGAGCACACAAAATACCCAGCTTTCCCGGCTATCAAATAAATCTGTGGAAATAAACTAAGATATAACTATTATTTAATCTAGCTAAAAGGATTAATCCTTTAGCTAGACTAAATAAAAGTTATATCTTCTTTTATTTCCACACATTTATTTGATAGCTGGGAATGCTGGGTATTTTGTGTGCTCCTGCACAGTTGTCCTTTTTTGAATGTCTATTGCCCGCCAGCTATCAGGGTCATTTCGTAGTCCTTGCACTACTTACAGGGGGGCTGTGGGCAGTGTGGCACTACCTACCAGGGGGCTGTGTGGCACTCCCTACCAGGGGGCTGTGCGGCACTCCCTAGCAGGGGGCTGTGCGGCACTCCCTAGCAGGGGGGCTGTGCGGCACTCCTTAGCAGGGGGCTGTGCGGCACTTCCTACCAGGGGGCTGTGCGGAACTTCCTACCAGGGGGCTGTGCGGCACTCCCTACAGGGGGCTGTGCGGCACTCCCTACAGGGGGCTGTGCGGCACTCCCTACAGGGGGCTGTGTGGCACTCCCTACAGGGGGCTGTGTAGCGCTATCTACAAGGAGCTGTGTGGCGCTACCCACAAGGGGCTGTGTGGCGCTACCCACAAGGGGCTGTGTGGCGCTACCCACAAGGGGCTGTGTGGCGCTACCCACAAGGGGGCTGTGTGGTGCTATCTACAAGGGGCTGTGTGGCGCTACCCACAAGGGGCTGTGTGGCACTACCCAAAAGGGGCTGTGCGGCACTCCCTACAGGGAGCTGTGCGGCACTCCCTACAGGGGGCTGTATTTTGTGTGCTCCTGCACAGTTGTCCTTTTTTGAATGTCTATTGCCCGCCAGCTATCAGGGTCATTTCGTAGTCCTTGCAGTACTTACAGGGGGGCTGTGGGCAGTGTGGCACTACCTACCAGGGGGCTGTGTGGCACTCCCTACCAGGGGGCTGTGCGGCACTCACTAGCAGGGGGCTGTGCGGCACTCCCTAGCAGGGGGGCTGTGCGGCACTCCTTAGCAGGGGGCTGTGCGGCACTTCCTACCAGGGGGCTGTGCGGAACTTCCTACCAGGGGGCTGTGCGGCACTCCCTACAGGGGGCTGTGCGGCACTCCCTACAGGGGGCTGTGCGGCACTCCCTACAGGGGGCTTTGTGGCACTCCCTACAGGGGGCTGTGTAGCGCTATCTACAAGGAGCTGTGTGGCGCTACCCACAAGGGGGCTGTTTGGTGCTACCTACAAGGGGCTGTGTGGCGCTACCCACAAGGGGCTGTGTGGCACTACCCACAAGCGGCTGTGTGGCGCTACCCACAAGGGGCTGTGTGGCGCTACCCACAAGGGGGCTGTGTGGTGCTATCTACAAGGGGCTGTGTGGCGCTACCCACAAGGGGCTGTGTGGCACTACCCAAAAGGGGCTGTGCAGCACTCCCTACAGGGAGCTGTGCGGCACTCCCTACATGGGGCTGTGTGGCACTCCCTACAGGGGGCTGTGTAGCGCTATCTACAAGGGGGCTGTGTGGCGCTATCTACAAGGAGCTGTGTGGCGCTACCCACAAGGGGGCTGTGTGGTGCTACCTACAAGGGGCTGTGTGGCGCTACCCACAAGGGGCTGTGTGGAACTACCCACAAGGGGCTGTGTGGCACTACCCACAAGGGGCTGTGTGGCGCTACTCACAAGGGGGCTGTGTGGTGCTATCTACAAGGGGCTGTGTGGCGCTACCCACAAGGGGCTGTGTGGCGCTACCCACAAGGGGCTGTGTGGCGCTACCCACAAGGGGCTGTGTGGCGCTACCCACAAGGGGGCTGCGTGGTCTTTCCTACAAGGGGCTGTGTGGTGCAACCCACAAGGGGCTGTGTGGCGCTACCCACAAGGGGCTGTGTGGCGCTACCTACAAGGGGCTGTGTGGCGCTACCTACAGGGGTAATCTGTAAGTGGGGGGCTGATGGTCATTTTACTGTGAGTGGGGGGCTGATGGTCTTCAAGTGGTTTCTTTTTGAAATTAATAGGAGGCAGAAAATACCTGCGGCGCTCGTTTGGAGCTTTTTTTCTGCGTTTTTTGCATTCGCTTCAACAGCTTAAGAAAAAACACAAAAACAAGGTCAAACAACGCTGTTAGTTCCTGAAGAAATTTTGAGGCAGATTTTTTTGCCTTACAAAAAACGTGTGTGAACAAACCCTACGAGTGTAGTGCTTGTTCTCAGCCTTTTTTCTGTCTTTCTCAAAACAATTTTTGGTAGGGGGGCCCTGAGGAAATTTTATTTTTCCAGTGCTGCCTCGAGTCCGAAAAGGTTGAGAAACTCTGTACTAGGCCACAGGATCCCATCGTGGAGCAGCTCAGTACATCATGGGAACGGGGCCTAGGTGAGTACAATTTTTGTTTTTGTTTGGGGACACGGTCTACAAGGGGGAGGTGGGGGACTGTCTGGCACTGTCTACAAGGGGGAGGTGGGGGGCTGTATGGCACGATCTACAAAAAGCAAAAAGGCGGTGGGGGATTATGGCACTGTCTAGAGGGAGGCTATATGGCAAAATCTACAGGGGGGGGGCACTATACTGTGTAGGGCCACTACGCGGACATTATACTGTGTAGAGGTACTACAGGGGGCAAAATACTGTGGGCACAATTAGAGGACAAAATACTGTGTCCTTGAAGGGGTTGTAATATATTATATTGTTAAATATTATTAGTATTATACTGTCTGGGGGCACTAAAGGGGCATTATAATTTTTTTTATGGGGCATTTTTAATGATAATTATAATAATAATAATAATAAATAATAATAATAATAATAATAATAATAAATAATAATCTTTATTTATGTAGCGCCAACATATTACGCAGCACTTTACAATTTAGAGGGAACATGAAACAAACAATATCAGACATTACATAGTGACAAAGTTAATTTACAATTCAAACCTGAGGAGTGAGGACCCTGCTCGCAAGAGCTTACAATCTATGAGGAAATAAAGGAGACACAACGTTTAACAGTTTGTTCTGTACAATAGTCCGGCCATTTTTATACACATGGGGTGGTAACATAAAGCTGCATGAGCCTGTCACCAGCCAGTCTCCGTGTATGACTGACATGAAGAGAAGGAGTGTGAGGGAATCTTATTCTGATGACTAATCTAAAAGGAGGGCCATGGAAAGGAGTCAGATTAGGGAATGTTATAGGCCAGTCTAAATAGATGTGTTTTCAGGGCACATTTAAAACTGTGGATATTGGGAATTAATCTGATTGGGGTAGCGCATTCCAGAGGACTGGTGCATGGGGTGGGGCGCCGAAAGATCATTTTGCAAAGGGCGCCATCTATCCTAGGGCCGGCCCTGGTTAGGCCCCCTGTGTTTTACCATAGATAAATTAGGCCCCCTGTGTTTTACCATAGATAAGTTAGGCCCCCCTGTGTTTTACCATAGATAAGTTAGGCCCCCCTGTGTTTTACCATAGATAAATTAGGCCCCCCTGTGTTTTACCATAGATAAGTTAGGCCCCTGTGTTTTACCATAGATAAGTTAGGCCCCTGTGTTTTACTATAGATAAGTTAGGTCCCCTGTGTTTTACCATAGATAAGTAAGGCACCCTGTGTTTTACCATAGAGAAGTTAGGCCCCTTGTGTTTTACCATAGATAAGTTAGGCCCCTGTGTTTTACCATAGATAAGTTAGGCGCCCTGTGTTTTACCATAGATAAGTTAGGCCCCCTGTGTTTTACCATAGATAAGTTAGGCCCCCTTTGCACCAGTAAAAAGAAAACTCACCTTACCCGTTCCCACGACGGCCTGATGGATCCTGTCACAGATTTTTAGCCTCTAAATGACCGAACAATGAAACACAAAGTATATTAGAAAGTTGTAGAAATGTTTACTGTATACTGAATAAACTTTTTTTTTTTATTTATTTTTTTTATAAATTCTCTTTTATTAAAGGTTTTAACATACAAAACAACAAGAAAAACAAAACTTACATCCATCGTAATAACATTCTTACAATGTATCAGCAGGCTACGTAAATCAAATGTCCTTAGAAAATTTGTCTAAGAGCGAATGGGATAAATCCCGACATAACGGCATGAAATAAAGTGTGAAAGAAAAATAAAGACATGCATTACAGAGAGTGGGCCAGGGGGTTCACTTCCCTATATTATAACCTGATGAACGAAAACCCTCTCATCGAGGATCAAATATCAGTAACCTACTGTATTCGTAAAAGAACACAAAGGGAAGGAAAGAAAATAATAATTACATAAAAGGGTAGATACAGTACAAAAGATACAGTCTCCCTGGTGGTGGGAAAGTATGGAATGTCAGCACCTTATAACGTCCCTGATCTCGTCCTTCAAAATAAATCAAGTGTCATGAGATAGAAATTATTCATACCCTAATCCCCTAGATACTAGTTTACCTAATTTAGAAAGGGCTTCTTGAGATATGCCTATCTCTAGCTAGTCCCCTGTCAATATATTGTTACTGGATAATTGTTCTAAATATTGTTTCCAAAGTTGCCATGTTTTAAGAAAGCTGTCCCTTGTGAAATTATTCCAGCCCACCAACTCCTCAAGTCTATATAGTTGATGCATTTTAGACCACCAAACCTCTATCGTAGGGGGATCTGTTTTCCTCCAATACAAGGGAATTAGAAGTTTTGCAGTGGACACCAGGAAAGTAATCAAATTCTTTTTCGAAGGCGTAAAATCTTTCACTGGTAACCACAACAAAACCAGCTCCGGGGTCAACCGGATATTATTTCCTGTGATCTTGCCTATTGCTATTTCCACCTCCCTCCAGAAATTCTTAATTTTAGGGCAAAACCACCATATGTGTGCGAGCGTCCCTGTCTCTAGGCCACATCTCCAACAAACGTCTGTGCTAACTAGATGTATTCTATAAAGATAAGCAGGTGTCCTATACCATCTTGTCACCAATTTGTACAAATTTTCCTGGTACTGCACACATCTAGAGAACCCATGAGAGTGATATAGTATCAGATCAATCTCTGTCTGCGAAAAGGTAGAGCCCAGCTCAACTTCCCATTCTCTAATGAAGTGTGGTTTAGATGGAGCTCGTTGTAGGAGGAGACCAGAATGTATCTTAGACAGAGGCTTAGTTGGGGTACTGGGTAAAAGAGAATAATTTTCAAGCCACGTGGGGTCCGGATACGAGCTTGGATTAGCCGACAAAAATTTACGACATACTAATTTAAAATTAAATTGATGTAGAAAGAAGACCCTAACCTTATGAAGAGAAGCGTTCGGAGCAATTCCGCTAAGTCTTGTCCTAAGAGCCTCCAAATCAGGTAGAGCTGCTGAATCTAATATCTCCGCTACCTTATATGTTTTAAGTGTCTGCCACATCGAAGAACTCACAGTTAGCATTTTATTGACATAATGTGGTAGAACAGCCAGCGGAGCCAATGAAGAGAGATTTCCACTAGACATGGCCAGAGCGCCCGATTTCTGACAAACTTTAAGCATTTCCCTAGTCAGTACACTAATTAATGCCTTTGGCGGAGGTAATGGTAATTTCACCCACAACAAGTGAGCTAAGTCCTCCGAGAGGAACGCTCTTTCCATATCCAGATGAAGAGCCCCCATAGACAAATTGGCTAATTGTGACCAGTGAGACAGTTGGACCGCTTCATAATATGTCTTTAAATCAGGTAATGCCATCCCTCCTTGCGCTTTTTTAAGAGTAAGGAGCCGATAAGCCAACCGGGAATGCTTCTCCTTCCACAAGAACTTAACAAAAAGGCTCTTGAAACTGTTGAAAAAGCTATTTGGCAGCTCAATAGGCAGACTCTGCAGCATGTATAGGATCTGTGGGAGCACATAAGTCGCCAATAAATTTTTCCGTCCTATCCAAGAGACATAAGGTATGTTCAATTGGGATATATATCTATGAATCTTGGAGAGGAGGGGTTTAAAATTAAGTACGAAAAGCTGGGACACATCAGCTGAAATCATTATCCCCAAGTACTTAATAGCATGCGAAGGCCATTTAAAGGGCGACATAGATTTAAAAACCAAAAGCTGACCAACCGGTACATTAATGCCTAAGGCCTCCGACTTATCATAATTAATTTTAAAATTAGATATCTCTCCAAATTTATTAAAGACGTCTATTATTTTTGGAAAGGCCTCAAGTGGATTCGTAACCATCAATAGCAAATCATCTGCAAAGGCTGCCAGCTTATGAGTATAACTCCCCATCCTCAGTCCTTCAATCTCAACGGTCTGTCGTAATTTCGCAAGTAATGTCTCCATCACCATACAAAACAGAGACGGGGACAAAGGGCAACCTTGACGAGTTCCATTTGTAATAGAAAAGTAATCTGACAAAGAACCATTCACTTGAATTCTAGCAGATGGGGAGGTATACAGAGAAAATATAGCATTAATAAACACAGGAGGAAAATTAAACTTAGCTCTCATGTACTCCCAACAGACCCTATCAAACGCCTTCTCTGCATCAGTACCAAGGAGGATCATAGAATGCCCCCGGCGCCTTATTTGACATATAGCATGCAATACCCTACTCACATTGTGCCTACCTTCCCGTCCCTTCACAAATCCCACCTGCTCTTCATTTATTAGTTTCGGCAATAGTGGTTGAATGCGGAGAGACAGAATTTTAGCCCACCACTTCACATAACAATTCAAAAGCGAGATAGGCCTATAGCTCCCACAGCATTCCAGATCCTTCCCCTCTTTAGGAAGAATAGTTATAAAAGCTTCCAATGCTTGCTTAGGTAATAAAGCACCCTTCATCAGAGAACTGCATACTTCCACAAACTTCGGTATTAATTGCTGACTAAATTTTTTATAGAACGAAATAGGGAGACCATCCGGCCCCGGGCTCTTCCCAGACGGTATTGAATGCAATACTTTCTCAACCTCCTCTTTAGTGATAGGCGCCAGGAGCACTCCACAGTCCAACTCAGAAAGGCCAGGTACCGAGGTAGAATCTAAAAAACTCCCTATTTTGCTCGTCTTCTCCTGAGGCGTCAACCCCAAATTCCCCACCGAGTCACCCAAATTATATAGAGAAGAATAAAAGGATTGAAAGGTCTTTGCTATAAGCGGGGTGGTAGTCACCCTTGCCCCTTTGTCATCTTTTATGGTCTCTATAAAAGTTTTGGACTGTTTTTGTCGGATCAGACGGGTCATCAATTTAGAGCCTTTGTCTCCATGAAGATACATGTGACTTTGAGCAGCCAAAAAAGCCTTAGCCGCTTTTACATTCATATGGTCCTTAAGTTCCTGCCGTAACTGACATAATTCCCTATAATCCTCAGTCAAGTTAGAGTTTTTATGCGATAATTCCATTTGGGTTATTTTATGGAGTAAGTCTAGAATTTGAGCATTCCTTTGTTTTTTAACTCGCGAGGACAGGGCAATAAGTTCTCCTCTCATAAAGGCTTTTTGCGTCTCCTAGAGAATGGGTCTAGAAATTTGCGGATTATCATTAAAGCCATAGAATTCCTCTAGTTTTAGGGCAAGTGCTTGACTATGCAATAATGGTATCGTTCAATCTCCAGGTCCATTCCCTACGAGGTAAATTAAACAATTCTAAGGAAAGCGAGATCGGAGCATAGTCTGAAACTGTAATACTTCCTATATCCGCTTGAAGTAATGAGGGAACAAGGACCATAGGAATGAATATATAGTCAATTCTATGATGTCTCGTGTGGTTTACAGTAAAAAGTAAAGTCTTTTAAGGACGGATTCTTAACACGCCAGGCATCTACTATACCTAGTTGTGACAAGATAAGTTTAAGGCGACGCATAGCAGATATGGAAAACCTCGTACTAGAAGAGGTAGAATCCAAAGCGAAGTCCAAAGATACATTAAGGTCTCCCCCAAAAACAAGATATCCCTCACTAAACATTTTAAGAGAGCAAAGAGTTTTACGCAACGACGTCAATTGTCCAACATTAGGTGCGTATACAGCTGCAATCGTAAACTTTGTGTTGGAGATGTGTCCCTTCAAGAAAACATACCTTCCCATAGGATCTAGCAAAGAAGCTTCTACTCTAAATGGAGTGTCTTTGTGTATAGCAATAGAAACCCCCCTCGATTTAGAGGAGTAAGTGCTATGAAACCATTGTGTATATGGTTGTGTAGACAAGTTTGGAATATGTGTAGGCCTGAAATTAGTTTCTTGCAACATTAAGACATCTGGAGTATTAAACCTTAAGGAATTAAAAATACGAGACCTCTTTTGGGGAGAATTCAACCCCTTCACATTGAAGGAACAAATACGTAGTCTACCCATGATATTTTACATTTAGAACCAATCGGACCGCAGGTACGTTTGCTAAGTGCCACCACCAGGGAGATAAGACAAAATTAACAATAAAACGACTAGTAACAAAACAATAAGAAATGGTATCAAAAGCAAACCTCCATATTATCCCGGAAATAGGAGGTGCTATCATGATGCAACTAAGCATCCAACAGATCCCCTGCCAGAGGGGGGGCGGGGGGGAGAAGAAAATTGCCATTTTGTACAAAACATTGCACCAATTCTTCATAACTCGTAAGACATAAACCCAATACTGATCCACATATTAATACTAAACTGAGTCACCTCATGGATATATTAGAGAGTTGGGAGAAATACATATACAGTGAAGGAAATAAGTATTTGATCCCTTGCTGATTTTGTAAGTTTGCCCACTGTCAAAGTCATGAACAGTCTAGAATTTTTAGTCTAGGTTAATTTTACCAGTGAGAGATAGATTATATAAAAAAAAAAAAAAAAAGAAAATCACATAGTCAAAATTATATATATTTATTTGCATTGTGCACAGAGAAATAAGTATTTGATCCCCTACCAACCATTAAGAGTTCAGCCTCCTCCAGATCAGTTACACGCTCCAAATCAACTTGGTGCCTGCATTAAAGACAGCTGTCTAATATGGTCACCTGTATAAAAGACTCCTGTCCACAGACTCATTTAATCAGTCTGACTCTAACCTCTACAACATGGGCAAGACCAAAGAGCTTTCTAAGGATGTCAGGGACAAGATCATAGACCTGCACAAGGCTGGAATGGGCTACAAAACCAAAAGTAAGACGCTGGGTGAGAAGGAGACAACTGTTGGTGCAATAGTAAGAAAATGGAAGACATACAAAATGACTGTTAATCGACATCGATCTGGGGCTCCATGCAAAATCTCACCTCGTGGGGTATCCTTGATCCTGAGGAAGGTGAGAGCTCAGCCGAAAACTACACGGGGGAACTTGTTAATGATCTCAAGGCAGCTGGGACCACAGTCACCAAGAAAACCAATGGTAACACATTACGCCGTAATGGATTAAAATCCTGCAGTGCCAGCAAGGTCCCCTTGCTCAAGAAGGCACATGTACAGGCCCGTCTGAAGTTTGCAAATGAACATCTGGATCATTCTGAGAGTGATTGGGAGAAGGTGCTGTGGTTAGATGAGACTAAAATTGAGCTCTTTGGCATTTACTCAACTCGCCGTGTTTGGAGGAAGCGAAATGCTGCCTATGAACCAAAGAACACCGTCCCCACTGTCAAGCATGGAGGTGGAAACATTATGTTTTGGGGGTGTTTTTTCTGCTAAGGGCACAGGACTACTTCACCGCATCAATGGGAGAATGGATGGAGCCATGTACCGTCAAATCCTGAGTGACAACCTCCTTCCCTCCACCAGGACATTAAAAATGGCTCGTGGTTGGGTCTTCCAGCACGACAATGACCCGAAACATACAGCCAAGGCAACAAAGGAATGGCTCAAAAAGAAGCACATTAAGGTCATGGAGTGGCCTAGCCAGTCTCCAGACCTTAATACCATCGAAAACTTAAGGAGGGAGCTGAAGATCCGAGTTGCCAAGCGACAGCCTCGAAATCTTAATGATTTACAGATGATCTGCAAAGCGGAGTGGGCCAAAATTCCATCTAACATGTGTGCAAACTTCATCATCAACTACAAAAAACGTCTGACTGCTGTACTTGCCAACAAGGGTTTTGCCACCAAGTATTAAGTCTTGTTTGCCAAAGGGATCAAATACTTATTTCTCTGTGCACAATGCAAATAAATATATATAATTTTGACAATGTGATTTTCAGTTTTTTTTTAAATATAATCTATCTCTCACTGGTAAAATTAACCTAGCCTAAAAATTCTAGACTGTTCATGTCTTTGACAGTGGGCAAACTTACAAAATCAGCAAGGGATCAAATACTTATTTCCTTCACTGTACATAGGGGGTATAAGTAATGGCCAAAATTATTCACCTACCCACTATATAACAATCTTTTCCAACCCCTCAATATAACAATAACCCACCTTCCTCCCCCTTATCACGGTGAGTTTGCCACAATGTATTGGGTTTACATGAAGAAAATATAATGCCCCAACATGTACAAACGATCGCAACATTTCTGTGAAGAAATTGAAACTTATATAAATAACTTTAAGACATCATTCAAGTGTCCTCTGCCATACGCGTCTTCTTGCCTCTCGGAGACTTGGGCTTGGGAGTAGGGTGCCACGGTTCCTGCACTGAAGGCATTTCCAGATCCAGCGACACTGGCATCCAGGACGGAATCTCTATAGGCTCTATCCCAAGCTTATTCCATGCGGTATCCAGATCTTCAGGTGTGCGGATGGTGATCTGCCGACCATCTTTCATCGTAGCAAGGCCAAATGGGTAAAGCCAACGAACAGGTAATTTCTTAGCACGAAGAGCCTCTGTAACCGGCTTCAGAATACGGCGTTTGGCCAATGTGCTCGCAGCCAGGTCTTGGAAGAGTAAGATCTTAGTCCCTTCATACACTACTTCCGGAGCATCTCTTGCAGCTCTTAAAATGGCCGCCGTGTGGACATAGCTCAAAATCCCACAAATGACGTCACGCGGAGGTTCACCATCCCCAGGCCTGGGACGAAGGGCTCGATGCACCCTTTCAACTGTGATATCCAAAGCCAGCTCGGATCCCACTAATGAGCGAAAAATAGATTCCACCACAGCAGGTAAGGCATCATGGTCAATCGTTTCGGGAATACCCCGTAGGCAGACATTCCTCCGTCTACTACGGTTTTCTTGATCTTCCATGTGAAGATATAGATTATTCAAATGCATGTGATGAGCAGAGAGCTCCTGATGAACTGAAGCGCCAAATTTAACAGTAGAAATGTGAGCTTCCTCCAGCGCCATTACTCTGTGGCCAATGTGATGCATATCGGATTTGATGTCCGATAAGTCCTTCATCACAGGCATAAGTGCCTGGAGCAGTGTTTTCTTCAGATAAGCCCTAGATATCGGTACAGAGTCTGCATCCCCCGCCGAGTCTGAAGGCGCACATGAGCTGTCTGGGTCCTCTCCCTGCTCACAGTGAGAGGATGCCGGCGCCATCTTGGATCTGCCCTCTACAGGCGTCAGCTTTTTGCCGTAGTATTTGTCCATGTCGGACGACTGTTTATGGGATCTGGGGGTACCTGTATGGTCCTTAGTCTTGTCCCGACCTGTCTTCACCATTGTAGCAGAAAAAGTGGGCAATAACCTGAGGAATCGGTGGATGTAGTGTGGAGCGCCGGGATTACACGTCCATCACCTTGCTCGGCAAGCTCCGCCCCCTACTGAATAAACTTTTACCCCTTAAGAACACGACCAATTTGAGTTTTTTCATTTTAGCCTTTTCCTTCCCGCCTTCCAAAAGCCATAACTTTTTTGGTATTTTTTCGTCGACGTAGCCATATGAGGGCTTGTGTTTTGCGGGACAAGTTGTAGTTTTTCATGGCACCATTTATTCTACAGCATAATATACTGGGAAGCTGAATCAAAAATTATTTCTGATGTCAAATAGGCAAAAAACATCAATTACGCCATTTTTTGGGGGGTTTTGTTTTAACGGCGTCCATCAGGCGGTAAAAAACTACATGTTTAACTTATTCTACAGGTTGATACGATTACAGCGATACCACATTGTTATGTTTTGTTTTATGTTTTACCACTTTTAGAAAAAATAAAACTATTTGCTAAAGAAAAATAATGTTTTCTGTCACCTTATTCTGAGAGCCATAACTTTTTTTATTTTTCCGTCACTATACCGGTGTGAGGGCTTACATTTTGTGGGGCGAGCTGTAGTTTTCACCTATACCATTTTGGGGTGCAAGCGACTTTTTGATCACTTTTTATTCTATTTGTTTGGAGCGCTAAGGTGACCAAAAAACAGCAATTTGCTTTTTATATTTTATATATTTGTATATATATATTTTTTTTACTGCTTTCACCAACGCTATATTATGATATGTAGTGGTTCCGAGCGCACAAGATCCGGTAGGTGCACGAATAGGGTCCCAACCCAATTACGTAGTAAAGAAATATTCGGCACACAAGGTGATGATTTTAGCAAATCTTTCGGTTTTATTTTATCAAAACTTGATGCCAGAGGTTTAGTGTGACATTTCGGTTGTATATTAGACCTTCATCAGGCACTTGTACCTCCTGGTGTCTGGTTTATCCAGTCGTTGGCGCTGCGTATATTAGTAGAGCCATAAGAAAGCAGTAAACTGCTACTAATATACGCAGCGCCAACGACTGGATGAACCAGACACCAGGAAGTACAAGCGCCTGATGAAGGTCTAATATATGACCGAAACGTCACACTAAACCTCTGGCATTAAGTTTTGATAAAATAAAACCGAAAGATTAGCTAAAATCATCACATTGTGTGCCGAATATTTATTTACTGCTATATTAGACTTTTTACGGACGCGGCGACACTAGTTATGTTAACTTTAATTTTTTTTAACATTGCTTTATGGAAAAAATGGGAAAAAGGGAGTGTTTGAACATTAAACATTTTTTTTTTTGCAACATTAAGAAAAACTTTTTTTTATTTTTTTTATTAGTCCCCCTAGAGGACTTAAACCAGCAATCATTGGATCGCTTGCATGATATACTGCAATACTAATGTATTGCAGTATATCGCTATACTGACAGTCTCCTTTAAAGCCCTGCAAGAGGCAGGGCTTCAAAGGAGTAAAAAGATGGCAGAGCAGGGGGCCCCCAGGCTGCCATAACATGCATCATGCGGGGGGCGGGGCGATGGCATGTTGGAGGGAGACGCCCCTGTGAATCTATCTATTTAAATGCTGTGGTTGCGATTGACCGTGTCCCACATAAGATGTTAAACGGGCAAAATCATAGTGATCTTTGACTCCGCCCGTTGCAGTGAGGTTTTGGCTGTATTACACAGCCTTCACCTGTTAAGTATAGAGCGCGTTCAGCCCGTGAGCCCGCTCCATACTTCCCTTTAACGGCTGTCACGTACATGTACGTGGCATGTCATTAAGGGGTTATTTATTTAAATGCGAGGAAAACCACTTTAATTCCCAAAAATTGTGTTTAGTGTTGAAATTACTTGTTTTTTCATCTACAAAAATGTAAAATTCTGATTTAGATGGTCACTGTAGTATGAACAATGTTTGCATAAATCAATAGTACAAGCAAATATTAGAGACTTTGTAATATGTCTTATTAGGGAAAACTGCCTCTTTCTGCACTTATGAGCCACTTTTACCCTCCCCCTGTTTTATTCACAGCTACACTGCTCATTACTGCTGTATGATGTTGTCTGTGCTGCTTCTGTGGGTATGCTACACAAACAAACAAAACGGCTCAAGAAGTGACATACACTTCTTTTTACGGGGCTTCTTTTTACGCGCCGTTATTTGAAAATGAGGCGTCAAATCCAGAGACAACCCATTTAACCCCCACTGAGTTTGTATGTTCTTCCCTTTTTATATAGATTTCCTTTATAGTGTCTGCTTTTCCTCATTGCAAAAAATTTAGATTATGTAAAATGTAATGAAATTCTGTAGATTTCAGAAATGCATTGTCAACAAACCTTGTGCAAGAGACTAAAAGATTAAGCAATTAAAAATTTGCTGATATGAGCCTTCTGACAACTGCCATCAGTAGTCCATTTTTTTTCAGAATAATATTGCAAAATACTCTTGTTTTTTGTTTGTTAAATTGCAAAACTTTAAAATTGTCTTACATCAACGTAATTTTTTTTTATTTTGGCTGCTATAAAATATATAATTTTTTCTTATATATATTTTGCATGTCTGCATACGAGGGCTGTTATTTAGTCAAAACTTGTGAGCGGTAATGAGTGAATTTCCCGTATCAAACTGGCCGTCAGATTCGATTAGATCAGAATAAATTTGTCTCAAATCGATTGTGCCACGATTTCTCTGAAAGGTCAATTAGGATCATATCCAACCTCTATCGAGCTGTTCAATGCCAAGGCAGCATTAGTGACATCAATGTGACAGCAACACACAGTATATGGCTATGGGTAAATGACTGGTAGCCGGTGGTAATAACAGCCTGTTTTAAAACATTGTACTGTCATATATTTTATGCTTTTTAAACTTAAATAAAACGGTCCAAAAATGATCCCTTTTTGGCGGTGATGCCTGACGGTGTTTATACACACACGATAGTATCGGAAAAAGCAATGGCTTTTTAACAAGCGGTCCATGACGTCTATTTTAGAAGGCAGTGGCACGCTATCAGCACCAGGATAATACATAGATGTGTGTGGTACGCTATGACGGAATCCTTTATGGACAGGTCAGGTATTTTCGGGCAGGTGTCTCACTGATAGATGGTGTCCTTTCTTATCCCTCTTTTGCAGATAGGAGATAGAAAACACAGCGCCACATAGTGTAGATTAACCGGGCAACAGAGGTGCAAAATACCAAATGTCCAAATTGGTGCTCACCTAGGGTATGTGGACGACAAACAGTTGAGAGAATGGTTGCTGCTGCTGCCAGGACTCTGCGCCGGTATTCCAGGGAAAACCGCAGAAGGTGTGCTGATGATGCAGAAAAAAAGAGAGTCTCCAGGGGCGCTGCTGCACTAAAGAACGTAAATAGGCTTGGAATGCAAATGGTATAATGGATGATTTATTAGGTACAAGAGGCTACGCGTTTCAATGGCCTGATGAAGATGCCGGTGCGGCATTGAAACGCGTAGCCTCTTGTACCTAATAAATCATCCATTATACCATTTGCATTCCATGCCTATTTACGTTCTTTAGTGCAGCAGCGCCCCTGGAGACTCTCTTTTTTTCTGCGTTATCCCTCTTTTGGGACACGCGTAGGAGGAATTACCACTGTCGGTACGCAATGCAAGAGACACAACTTCTTTTGTTCAACTTCTTTACTGCAATGAACAGGTAACAGGAATTTCTCTTGTATGGAGCAGACAGGAATCCTGAGGTTGAGGACTTTCGATCCCGCTGGAAGTCCCCCGGAGAGAGGTTGTGCCTGACCCCACGTTGCCAGGCTTGGCTACGGTCACGCCGCTGTCAGTCACGGTGGGAGCTACCAGGGTAAGAGTCACACCCCCGGCCCATGGGTCGCGTTGTGGGAATCAGTGTACTACCCGTACCTACTGGCACCGTCACGGGTGCTTGCGGAGCTATCCGCTACCTTTCGCGACAAACCCTCTCTCTCCTCAGTCGGCGGTCCAAACGGTGGACCCCCTAGGACGCAACTGTACCTGCGGGTTGACGCTAAGGTTTCACAAAGTCCAGCTAATAGTCCAATAAAGTCCCGTTAACCCGATCGTTCCTTCTGTCTGCTTCTGATCCAACAAGATTCATCAACAACAGTTCCATGCAAATGTAACAGGCGGTGATTCATCAACAACAGTTCCATGCAAATGTTACAGTTGTTTACACGTTCCTCCTGTCGGTCCTCTGCTGCTGCCACACTGATTTCCCTCCTTGCTGTCGCTGATCCGGCAGCCCTCTGTGGTTCTGCCTCTTGTATCCACGCTGTGGGTTCCCCTCTGCTCGTTCGGCTGGGGTCGGTCACCTGACCTTACTTTCCCCCTTTTAGCGTTCTCGCTCTGGCTTCCCCTGCTCCTTCCTCCACACTCTCTCCAGCCGCGCTCCCTAACTTCCGCTCGCCTCTCCCGTCCTCTCTCTTCATCCGGTCTCCTCCTCCTCCCCAAGTCCCGGCATCGCGAGACTTCGCCCTGCTTCACTGCTGGGCGCATGCGTCATGGCTGTCGGCAGTGCGGCCGTCGCCATGACGCCCAAGACGCTCGTCCGCTCCGGAGCCAAACTCCCGAGCCACCTGGCAAGCCCGTGTCCCTGCTTTGGCCCCCGGGGAGAGGTAAGTACAGGTGCACCCTTACACTTCCCCCCTGGTTATCAAGTGCATTTCTCTGCACTAAACTTCATAGTCTTGCAAATAGTCCGGTTGTCGGTTGCGGTTACACCTCTGAGGGTAACGCAATTCACGATTCACTTCCGTTGCAGGGATCTCCGCCCACTCCGTTGGACGGCCTGTCTCTGTCGGTAGTGGTTCGCAGATTACACTAGGGCCGTTGGATGGAACCATCAACCACCAATCTCCGTCAGTATCTGTCGGTGGCGTATTCTGCGGGTCTTCTTGTCTTGCTGACATAACTGCTTCTGGTGTCAGAAAGGTACATGGCCGCAACAGGTTGCGATGCAGCCTCCGGCTCGGTCCCTGGTCACTCTCTGGTTGCGCTTCATACACAGGAAGCCCGGGATCGACGCGGTTTATCACCACATATGGTTCCCTCTCACATTGGGGCTCCAGCTTACAGCCAAGTACTGCCCTGCGATTCCGCACCAACACTCGGTCCCCAGTATGAAATGCTCGCTGGCGTTCTTCCATAGGGGGCAGGCTCTCCGTGGGCCTAGCTCTTTCCATGACGCCCTTCGCTGCACTCAACCGCCGTTGGTGTTCCTGTACCCATTGCGATGGGGAACGGTTGACTTCCACCTCCGGCGTCTCTAACAAAAGATCCAAAGGAACCCAGCTGGGTCGGCCGAACATCAATTTATATGGTGTATACCCGGTAGCTCTATGCACAGTGTTGTTATAGGCCCATACCAGGTCGTCTACATATTCAGGCCACCGTTCTTGCCGTTCGTCCCCCATGGTCTTTAATAGTCCGAGCAAGGTGCGATTGAACCGCTCACAAGCCCCATTCCCTTGTGGGTGATACGGAGTCGTTCTGGATTTTCGAATTCCGTGTAAAATACACAGCTCACGGAAGAGATCCGACTCAAAATTCGGTCCTTGATCTGACAAGATGCGTCTGGGGCACCTATACGGACGGATAACATGCTTCCAGAACACAGCTGCGGTCATCGGAGCGGTCTGATCCCACGTAGGTATCACCACGGCAAATTTTGAAAATGGTCCAAGCATACTAACGCATATCCGTGCCCCGAGGTAACTTCCTGGACTGTTAAGAAGTCTACCGTCAGTAGTTCTAGTGGCTCACCCGTCACAATGGTCATGGGTCTCTCCGACTGTACTGTTGCCTTGTGTAGGACGCACTCGGTGCATTCCTTGTAGACATCTCTCATTACTTATTCCAGGTTTGGAACATAGAAGTGATTCCTGATGATCTGTACAGTCTTTTCCACTGCAAAATGACCTTGGTTCTCGTGCATCCACTTACACACTGGCTTCACGTCTGCTATGGGTAAGACCAATTGCCATATGTCACGATGTTCCCATGGGGCCCACACTCTTCTATACAACACTCCATCATGGTGTTTTAGTCGTTCCAACTGCCGAACCAATGCTTTAGCTGGTGCTGACAACCTGCTTCGCTCTGCTGCCGTAGGCCTTCCCGGTCGACACACCCACTCATCGACTAGTTGGATGTCTGGATCTTGATGTTGCCGCTTCTTCCACTTGGCCCTACCATACATTTCAGTCAAATCTCCAATCCCTTGTATGGCTGTCACTACCGGTTGCTGCTGCACTGGGGGATGAACCACGCGTAGTGGGGGTATCTCTACTTCCACCCGTTCATCGTCCACCTCTCCGCCCGGGGTCTCACACGGCTGTCGGGAGAGTGCATCGGCGTTGGTATGGTTCTTACCGGGTTTGTAACGAATGGTATAGTTGAATCGAGCCAGTCGGGCCATCCATCGTTGTTCCATCGCCCCCAGTTTTGCCGTGCCAAGATACGCCAGAGGATTGTTATCCGTGTAGATTTCCACTGGAGTCCCGACCAGGTATTCGGCAAACCGTTCGGTAACAGGCCACATGATGGCCAACAACTTGAGCCTGAATGAGCTGTAATTGGTCGGATTGCGTTCTGACAGTCGCAAACTACGGCTACCATAGGCGATAACGCGCCCCACATCTTCTTGCTGCTGGGCCAAGACCGCTCCCAGTCCCTTTAGACTTGCGTCAGTGTACAGTCGGAATGGCTGGGTGAAGTCTGCAAACGCGAGGATGGGTGCTGTCACCAGCCGAGTCTTCAACGCTTCGAATGCCGCTTGTTGTGGCTCTTGCCTATGGTCCCCCACCCTGGGGCTTCGACTCCCCTTCTTTTGTGTGGGTTGTCCACAGAGGAGCTGATTCAAGGGACTCGCAATTTTTGCGAAGTCTCGGATGTATCTCCGACAGTAACCGACCAATCCGAGATAAGCTCGTATTTCCGTGGTGTTCTGCGGAATGGGCCTCTCCTGTACGGCTTTGATCTTATCTGGGTCAGGTGCAATTCCTGCTGCATTCACGACATGGCCTAGGTACTTGATCTGCCGGCGGCATTTACTGGGTTTTAGTTTGAGTCCATACTTTCCCATTCGTTCCAACACGACCTGTAGATGCCGCAGGTGTTCTGGAAAGGTGTAAAGGATCTGCCGGCACAGCTTCGGGGTTAACGCCCATAGATAATCAGTCTGCACCTGCTTCTATGTCTGTGAGACTGACTCCATCTTCCACCACTCAGGGTGGCAGGCTTAGGAGTGGGAGAACCTATCACAGCCTGGCCAGACGGAGCTAGCTCCCGCCCTCTGTCTATTTATACCTGCCTTTCCTGTTCCTCCTTGCTTGTGATTCTTCTTGTTTGGTTTCCTGCCCCTGCTGCAGCTTCTTGTACTATTGTCCTTGCTTCATATTGACCCCGGCTTGCTGACTACTCTCCTGCTCTGCGTTTGGTACCTCGTACACTCCTGGTTTGACTCCGGTTGTTTACTACTCTTCTGCTCTGCGTTTGGCACCTCGTACTCTCCTGGTTTGACTCGGCTTGTTCACTTCTCTTGTTGCTCACGGTGTTGCTGTGGGCAACTGCCCCTTTCTCCCCCTAGCTCTGTGTACCCTTGTCTGTTTGTCTGTCGTGCACTTATTGAGCGTAAGGACCATCGCCCAGTTGTACCCTGTCGCCTAGGGCGGGTCGTTGCAAGTAGGCAGGGACTGAGTGGCGGGTAGATTAGGGCTCACTTGTCTGTCTCCCCACCCCCGTCATTACATAATCACAAGCCATACCTAGTCTACCCTTGTCCCTGACACCACTATGGACCCCCTGGAGACCCTGGCTCAGCAAATGCAGGGTCTCTCCCTACAGGTCCAGGCCCTGGCTCAGAGGGTCAACCAGCCTGATGCTACCATGGTAGTCCCCCTCACCTCACCTCTTGAACCCCACCTCAAGTTGCCCGACCGGTTCTCAGGGGACCGGAAGTCTTTTCTCTCCTTTCGGGAGAGTTGTAGGCTCTATTTTCGTTTGAAGCCCCACTCCTCAGGTTCTGAGAGCCAGCGGGTTGGTATAATTATGTCCCGGCTCCAGGAAGGGTCCCAAGAATGGGCCTTCTCCTTGGCTCCTGACGCCCCTGAAATTTCCTCCGTTGATCTTTTCTTTTCTGCTCTCGGACTCCTCTATGACGAGACTGACAAGACTGCTTTTGCCGAGAGTCAGCTGGTGACCTTACGTCAGGGTAAGAGACCTGTTGAGGAGTATTGCTCTGACTTTATTAAGTGGTGCGTAGCTTCTCGGTGGAATGACCCTGCCTTAAGGTGCCAGTTTAGGTTGGGTCTGTCGAACGCCCTGAAAGATGTGCTAGTTAGTTATCCCTCTTCTGACTCCCTAGACCAGGTTATGGCTTTAGCGGTACGACTTGACCGACGTCTCAGGGAACGACGACTTGAACGTCTTGATGTTTTCTCCTCTGACTCCCCATGATGCCTCCCGAGGTTCCGTTGCTTCGTTCCTCCCCGGAAGACTCAGAGGTACCTATGCAACTCGGGGCCTTCGAGTCCCCCCAACAACGTAGAGATTTCCGCAGGAAGAATGGTCTCTGCTTCTACTGTGGGGATGTCAAGCATCAAGTGAACAACTGTCCTAAGCGTAAGAATGCAGCCGGAGAACTTCCGCGCCTAAGTGATCATCGGGGAGGTCACTTGGGCGCACAGGTATTTCCCGTAAATATGAAACGTAATAAAATCTTGCTTCCCTTTCAGGTCTCTTTTGGTGGTAGGTCTGCTACCGGCAGTGCCTTCGTGGATTCAGGGTCTTCTGCTAATATCATGTCTGTGGAATTTGCTATGTCTCTAGCTATGCCTTTGATTGATTTGCCTAAACCTGTCCCGGTAGTGGGTATCGACTCCACTCCTCTTGCTAATGGTTATTTTACACAGCATACCTGTAGTGATAGGGGTAGGGAAACGGACAAGTGAGCCCTAATCTACCCGCCACTCTGTCCCTGCCTACTTGCAACGACCCGCCCTAGGCGATGGTGTACAACTGGGCGACAGTCCCTACGCTCAGTAAGTGCACGAGACAAACAGACAAGGGTACACAAAGCTAAGGGAAAAGGGGCAGTTGCCCACGGCAACACCGTGAGCAACAAGAGAGGTGAACGAGCCGAGTCAAACCAGGAGTGTACGAGGTACCAAACGCAGAGCAGGAGAGTAGTCAGTAAGCCGGGGTCAATATGGAGCAGGATCAAATAGTCAGAAGCTGTAGCTGGGCCAGGAAACCACACGAGAAGAATCACAAGCAAAGGAGGAACAGGAAAGGCAGGTATAAATAGACAGAGGGCGGGAGCTAGCTGAGTCTGGCCAGGCTGCGATAGGCTCTCCCACTCCTAAGCCTGCCAGCCTGAGTGGTGGAAGCTGGAGTCAGTCTCAGAGACATAGACTCAGGTGAAGACTGATAACCTATGGGCGTTAACCCCGAAGCTGTGCCTGGCAGATCCTTTACATTAGGTTAGTTTGACAACTTCTGTCCTTAGTAAAACCGTGCTGGCTGTCACTTATAATACTATTTTTTGTCACATAATCCTGTATATAGTCCCTCAATAGCCCCTCAAACATTTTTCCCACAATGGATGTTAAGCTTACTGGCCTATAATTACACGGGGAAGACCTAGAGCCCTTTTTGAAAATAGGCACCACATTTGCCCTGCGCCAGTCCCTTCGCACTATTCCAGTCACTAGAGATTCCCTGAATATTATGAAAAGGGGGACAGAAATAACTGAACTAAGCTCTTTAAGAATTCTAGCGTGTATCCCATTTGGTCCCGGGGCCTTGTGCACATTTATTTTATTTAATTTAGCTTGGACCATATCTACATTCATCCAATTCAATATATCAACTGATATATTAACAGCACTGGCACCGGCTACATCAGCTGCTCTTTCTTCAGTTGTATATACAGAGCTAAAGAACCCATTTAGTAACTCTGCCTTCTCTTGATCCCCTGTGACCAACTCCCCATTACCACTATCTAGGGGTCCTACATGTTCAGACCTTGGCTTTTTAGCATTTATATACTTGAAGAATTTTTTGGGATTTGTTTTACTATCCTTGGCTACCTGCCTTTCATTTTGTATTTTTGCTAATTTTATTACATTTTTACAGATTTAATTAAGCTCTTTATATTTTACAAAGGCTTCAGATGTACCCTCAGATTTTTTTTGTCATGTATTGCCCATTTCACAGAAGGTGTAAGCCATGTGGGATTAAATTTTAGTCGTTTATACTTGTTACCTATAGGAATACATTTTGCACTATAATAACCCAAAGTAGATTTGAAAATCTCCCATTTATCATTTGTCCCATTATTTGACATTAGTTCTACCCAGTCTATATCCTGAATTGCCGCCTTCATCCTGGGGAAATTGGCTTTCTTAAAATTAAATGTTTTTGCCCTCCCAGCCTGCGTTTGTCTTGTTTTTTACAGTATAGGTAAAATGTAACTATATTGTGATCACTGTTACCGAGGTTTTCACGAACATTGACGTTCCCAACAAACTCTGCATTATTAGAAATGACCAGATCCAACAGAGCTTCACCTCTAGTTGGGTCTTCCACAAACTGGCCCAAAATTTTTTTCCTGCAACAGGTAGAGGAAATGTCTCCCCTTAGATAATGTCAGATTAGACAAATGGGCTCTGAGCCGGCCCAACCTAGGCTTCGTCATTAAGGGGTTAAGTCCTGTAAGTTGTGAGTAGGGGTCTCCATGGATTGGATTTGTTTTTGCAGCACATCTCACAGATGATCGATTGAATTAAGAATATGGAGGCCAGGTCAACACCTTGAACTCTTTGTCATGTTCCTCACATCAGTCCTGAACGATTTTTGCAGTGTGGCGGGGGCATTATCCTGCTGTAAGACAGCACTGACATTAGAGAATACCTTTACCATGAAGAGGTGGATTTGTCTGTAGCAATGTTTAGGTAGGTGGTCTGTGTCAAAGAACAGTATGGGAATATCAAAATAACCACCATAAATTCCCCATAGAAAATTGTGCCATAATCTGTCAAATCAGATGAAATTCTAGTGTTGGGTCCCAGTGACTCCAACTGAGGGGCTTGCATTTAAAAAAAAAAAAAATCATTATTAGTTTTTAGCATTGGATAAAGCAAAGGAGAAACAACAGGAACCTCTCAGAGGAACCTCTCAGAGTGCGGCGCTGTGCTCCGTATACTGCAGGAGCAGTAGTACAGCGAGTACATAGAGTACAGCGGGGCCGATCACATGACGAAGAGTCGTGTCGTCACCAAAGAAGACTGTACAACTAGACTTCCGGTTCCTCATCAGCGCTATAAAAATCTATGAAAATCTCAGAAACAGCACCAAGGGGGACGGGAATGTATATTAGCGAGTTTACTCACATGTAGCATCTATGGCCGCGGGCCGTCGGTTCCACTCACCTCCTGACGCCCACAGCCATGGATCTGTGAGCGCTGGTCCCCATCTCACTTCCGCTCCGGTCCGCCAGGGTGACGAGTGGAAGACGGCATTTAACACCCGTGACGGGCACTACGAATACGTAGTGATGCCCTTCGGACTGTGTAACGCTCCTGCAGTGTTTCAGGAACTCGTTAATGATATCTTCCAAGATCTCCTCTATATCTGTGTTGTTGTTTATCTCGATGATATTTTGATTTTCTCCCCAGATCCGACGACTCATCGGAGGCATGTCCGTCAAGTTCTACTACGATTAAGGGAGAATCATTTATACGCCAAGCTGGAGAAGTGCGTCTTTGAGAGGAGTTCTCTGCACTTCCTGGGCTACATCATATCGGATCAAGGTCTCAAGATGGATCCTGAAAGTGAGAGCTGTCCTGGAGTGGCCACGTCCTCAAGGTCTGAGGTCCATACAGCGTTTCCTGGGATTTGCCAATTTCTACCGGCAGTTTATCCCAAACGTCTCATCACTGACATCTCCTATTTCCACCCTTACCAAGAACGGTGTGAACGCCAAGGTGTGGACCCCAGAGGCAGAGTCCACATTTTTTAGTCTCAAAAAAGCCTTTACTTCTGCCTCAATCCTCTATCATACTGACGTATATATACAGTTTTCTTTGTAGGTGGACGCCTCTTATGTTGGTGCAGGCGCACTTCTGTTCCAGAGGAGCCCCAAAGGAAAGGCAGTAGTATGTGGCTACTACTCGAGACTTTTTTCTTCTGCAGAGCGCATTTACTCTGTTGGGGATCAGGAGCTACTGGCCATCAAATTGGCTCTGGAGAAGTGGAGACATCTGCTGGAGGGCGCAGCTCACCCCATCCTAATCTACACCGACCACATGAACCTCACCTACCTTCAGTCCGCTCAACGACTAAATCCCTGTCAAGCCAGGTGGCCGCTGTTCTTCACCCGTTTACAATTTGTGCTCCACTACGTCCCGCTGACAAGAATGTAAGGGCCATTGCCCTGTCCATGTCATTTGAAACGGATGACACGGTGGAGTCTCTTCAAACTATCATAGACTCGTCCTGCATTATCACTGCCAATCCTTTGCAGGTTAGAGACATCCCTCCGGGGAGTACTTTTGTTCGATTAGCTGGCAGGAGAAGAATTCTCCGATGGGGACACAGTTCTAAACTGGCTGGGCACGCTGGTGTTCGTAAAACCCGAGAACTGATTGCTCGTCACTTTTGGTGGCCCACGCTTCCCAAGGATGTTGTGGACTTTGTCTCTTCTTGCACGGTGTGTGCTTCTAACAAGGTTACTAACTCCAAGCCTGCTGGCCTCCATCAACCTGTGCCTATACCCAATTCCACCTTGCAGCACATTGTGATGGACTTTGTCACTGACCTTCCTCCCTCAGCAGGATGCAACACTGTCTGGGTGGTGGTGGACCGGTTCTCGAAGATGGCACAATTTATCCCGCTGACCGGCCTACCTTCTGTTCCCCGAATGGCGAATCTCTTCATCCAGCACATATACGGCTTGAATGGCTTACCCTTCACATTGTGTCCGATCGGGGGTTTCAGTTTACCTCGAGGTTCTGGAGGGCTCTCTGTAAACTCCTGGATGTGATATTGGACTTTTCCACAGCCTATCACCCCCGGTCCAATGGGCAAGTCGAGAGGATCAACCAGATCATGGAGAATTATCTCCGTCACTTCATTTCCTTACAGCATGATAACTGGGTACAGCTTCTTCCTTGGGCCGAGTTCTCGTACAACAACCACACAAGCGAGTCCACCACTTCCACTCCGTTTTACATTGTATACGGTCAACATCCTAGAGTCCCTCTTCCAGTGTCTACTACTTCTCAGGTACCCGCTGCTGACTCTGCATTTGGGGACTTCCTGTAAATCTGGCAACAGACCCGGGCATGAAGCGAAAAGCGGATACAAGAAGAGAGCCGCCGCAGTATCTTCCAGGTACCAAAGTCTGGCTGTCCTCATGGAACATTCGTTTGAGGGTGCCTTCATACAAGTTTGCTCCCAGGTTTCTCGGTCCTTTTGAGATTCGGCAACAGATTAACCCTGTCTCCTATAAACTGCGGCTGCCTCCTACCCTCAGAATCCCCAACTCCTTTCATGTGTCTCTCCTGAAACCAGTGGTCCTGAACTGCTACAGCAAGACTTCCTGTTCCACAACTGCTCCCAGCGGTTCTTCTGATGTGTTCGAGGTGAGGGAGATCCTGGACTGCAAAAGGGTAGGAGGAAGGACTTTCTATTTGGTGGACTGGAGAGGGTTTGGTCCTGAGGAGAGGTCCTGGGAGCCGGAGGAGAACCTTGATGCCTCTGCTCTTGTTAAGAAGTTCCTCTCTCGCTCTAGTCCCAAGAAGAGGGGGCGTAAGAGGGGGAGATACTGTAGCGTCCAGGGCCATCGGGTCCACTCACCTGACGCCCGCAGCCATGGATCTGTGAGCGCTGGTTCCCATCTCCTTCCCAGGAGACGTCAGTGCTTACTTCTGCTATGATCTGCTCTGTCCCGTAGGGTGCACGCACACGCTCGTGCCCTCTCTTAAAGGGCCAGCGCACGCACATGTAGGAAATCGCCATCATCAACACACATGATTTCCTGGACTATAAGAAGGGCCCAACCCATCTGATCCTTGCCTGAGCATTGTTAGTATACCCCAAGTCTGTCTTTCAAATGGTCCCTTACTGTTTCCCGTTCCAGTTGTTACCCTTGCCCTGTTACCCGTTCCTGTATCCCGTACTGTGTTCTTGTTCCTGTGCCTACTAGTTGGAGTCGTGTCTACTGCACCTGTGTCATCCGCCACGTCCTGTGTTACCTACCTCCATCCGTGCCAGAGCTGCGGCCACTGTCTGGACTATCCTGGTACCCTTGTGCGGGACTTTGTATTTCTGGGGTTCCCTGTTGTTTGGCCAGCTGCCTCGCTGCTATGGCGGTGCGGCCTGGTGGGTCCACATACCCACAAACCGTGACATCACATAATTCAGTGAGAACACTGCTAATAATTTTTAGTCCCCGCATAACCCCTTTAAGATGCATTGTGTACAAGCAGTGAATCCACCGCACCTGGCCACGTCTTAACCTCCTTATTCTCTCTCCTCCTCTTCTAGGTGTTGGTCCTGAGCCTGGTACTTGGAACCACCATGATTTGCTTAGTGACCCGTATCTACTAATGTCTGGGGACTGGTACGTCATTCTATTTTATCCTAATACTAGATGTATACTGTGATAATACATCACCTGTAGTGTTACTGTCAAATCTTCCCCCTGTACATGGACATAACTATAGCCCTAGTAGCCATAGAAGCTGCTATGGGGCTCTGATGCTGAGGTGGGCACCTTTGGTTGCCAAAACGTCATTAGTTTTTAACCCTTCAATGCTGCCTAGCCCCTTCCATGACAACCAACATGTATATATACGGTGTAGGCCAGGAGGGAAGTATGGAGTGGGGTCACGGACTGAGCTCACTCCATAATTTGCTGGTGTTGGTTGTATGTTATAACTGACAGTTCACTGCGACGAGCGAAATCGTAGATTACTACGATCCCACTCGTTTAACCCCTTAGATGCTGAGGTCAATAGTTACTGCGGTAACTAAGCCATTAGAAATATGGGGGTGGCTATCTCTGACGGCCCATTGCCCCCCTGCGATTGCGTGGTGCCGATGGTTGTCATTGCAGCTTGGAGGACTAATGTAGACCCTCAGGTCTGCCATCTTTGCACCCCTGGCAAGGCTTGATAAGAGCAGGTAAAGAACACGATATACGCCAATACATTAGTATTGCAGTATATCCTGCAAGCGATCCAATGATTGCTGGTTTAAGTCCCCTAGAGGGCAAGTAAAGAAAGTAGAATACAGTTAAATGAAGTTTATATATATATATATATATATATATATATATATATATATATATAAAGTTAAAATATTAAAAGTTTAAAAAAAATCAATGTAAAAAAAGTAAATTAACATAACTTGTTTTGCCACGTCCGTAAAAGTCAGAGCTATAACAAAATAACATTATTTAACCCACATGGTGAATGCATTAAAACAAACAGAAGGGCAGAATCACTGTTTTTTGGTCATCTCATCTCCCACAAACAATGGAATAAAAGATGATCAAAAAGTCTCATGAACCAATAAAAACGACAGCTCGTGCCACAAAAAAACAAGCCCTCACACTGCTGCAGCGACGGAAAGAAAACAAAACGTATGGCTCTCAGATAATGGCGAAACAAAACCGCGCGGTGATCTCCATAAAAACGAAACCCAAAAAACAATGGACAAATCTGTTTTTTTCCTATTTCACCCCACAAAGAAAGTTCTTTCAGTTTCCCATTTCATTAGTACAATAAATGGTGCCATGAAAAACTACAACTCGTCCTGCAAAAATCAAGCTCTCATATGGTTACATCAACAGAAAAATAAAAAAAGTTGTGGCTTTTGGAAGGTGAGGAGGAAAGAACAAAAATAAAAAAATTCAAAATGGCTGCGGCAGGAAGTGGTTAAGGTCTGATCCCCACAATTGTATTATGGCTCATTGCAGGAGGTGTATATTTAGGGCTTACTAACGGGATTGTATCTTGGCATTTGAGATCAGAAAAATAAAGTAATGGGGGGCTCATTTTTTACTTTGCTAGAGCACGCCCTATCTATCTGCCTCTCACATATCCGTCTCATTTATATGCGAAGTTCTGCGGCATTTTCTATCACTATGTAGTTGGCTTTGTGAAATTTTATTTTTGTGCTGATTTGGGTTGAAAGCTAAAATTAAAAAGTTATTTTCAGTCAGTTGGTTTGGTGTAAATGTCTGTCACAATATGGCCCTCATCCAGTGTAATTTGTACATCCAGATAGTGCAGCTTAATGTCGCTGATTGTGACCCCCAGCGATCAGATTTAATCTGTGATGGAACTTGAGAAGTGTTGAATTCCCCTGCAGCGCCACCACAGGAGAAACTAAGCATTACACAGTGAAATCAATAGGAGACTTGTCCTTTCTTAACTTAGAATTCCCCAATAGGGTATTTACAATGGGTTTCTTATACCAGACAACCTCTTTAGGTTATAAAGGATTCTTATTTACTCCAGAACCATCTCGTTTTAGAAAAATAAAGTTACATTTCCACCTCTCCATTGTGGTAATCTGTTACTTAGACTTTTACTTAGATGAATTGTGTGCTACAACATTTACTAAACAATTATAGAGAAACATTTACCAAACAAATAATAGAGATTTTCAGCTGCAATATGTAAATATAAAAAAATTTAATATATATTTATTTATTTATTTGGAGGCTTTGCTGCAGTGATTGGTATAATGCAGAGCAGGGGACCGTTTATGACATACCGTAAGCATTATGACATCACTGCAGGCAGTGATGTCATCAGAACAATGGAGGTTGTGGCATCTATAGCAGTGACATCACAATGGCGTGAAGTTCTAAGGACCCCAAGCGCAGTCACATCAGTGCCATATCTCGAGTTGATGCTGATGCTGAAACTTCACTTGGTTTTTCAAAGAGCGAATTTGTGCTACAAAGCGACTACTACATCATCTGTTCAGAGCACTTAAACACCAGTGCAACTTCTGAACATCGTGGTAGATTCCCTCTTATTTGAGGAATCCCGTTTTTCCATTGTTCCTGAATTTAAACATCAAGCCGCCTGCTACAAGGAACAATGAGTTACCGAGAACTCTTGCAGCTTGCAATAGACGAAAGTTCCCGGATAAATCAAGGTAAGTGGAACTTGTTATATCCGATACATTTGGCTAGTTTCACACAAACATGTCCGTTTTGCGTCCGCAAAAAATGCACCGTTTTTCAGTTGCAAAAAGGGATGATTATTGGCTTTCGGACCAAGGGTGGCGGTATTTCTCAAACAGCGCAGTTTGTGAACTGTTCGCGTGCTGCTGTGGTGACAGTGTATCGTGAGTGGACAAATGGCACCATTGGGAATAACGGACATGGAAACTGCAGAGCACCACGTGCCATGTATTTGAGAGGTGAACGGTGGCTACCAGACGTGTGTCTAATACAACAGTTCAGCGAACCCGACTGCGTATGGGGCTCCGAACCCGACGGATGGTCACTGATCCTATGTAACTAAGGTGCATCAGAGAAAATGGCTTCAATTTGCACGGCAGTATTGGTCTCAGAGCACCGATGATTGGCAAAGTGTTGTCTTCTCGGATAAATCACGTTTTCTGCTTCATCGAAAGGATGGACTTTACAACCATTGCTGGAAAAAGCTGGCGGCGACGTCAGCATCTGGGGTATTTTTCCATGGCATTCTCTGGGCCACTCATCCATATGGAAGGCTCTGAACCGATTTAGATATGAATCCATCGTTACAGATCACATCCACCATACATGCTGATTGTCTTCCCTGGAGCAAATGGAATCTTAAAGCAAGACAATGCGACATGTCACACGACTATAAATGCCCGACAGTGGTTGGAAGAGCACGACCAAGACTTCCAAGTACTTCCCTGGCCCCCTATTTCTCCAGACTTGAACCCAATTGAGCATCTGTGGGACCACGTCAATCGTGTTGTTCGCTTTATGGATCCTCCCCCACGCACCCTCCAGTAAATGTGGGATGTATGGAGTCAGCGAGGCTCCACATATGAGACCACTGACCAGCACCTTATTGAGTCACTCCCAGCCCGTCTACTGCTGTCCGTGCTGCACACGCCGGTTACTCTGGATATTAGTAGTAGTTATAATAATGTGACTCGACTGTGTATATATTCATAGTATCAAAACGGTTGTCCAAGATTAGAAAAACATGGGAGCTTTCCTCTAGAAAGAAGGCCACGCGAGTCCATAGGAAATGTCTGGTATTGATCTTTTTTCCCATTTTTTCTGTACATAATTAATATATGTTATACACATTGTTTCACATCTAGGCATTGCTGATGGAAGATTAAGATCTGGACATAGAAGACGTCAGAGTGTGGAGCAGGATGAAGACCATGACAATGTCCCCGACAGGAGACGAAGACGTGGTCAAGTTCCTCCGCGCCGTAGGTTGCAGCAAGAAGGAGCGGACAGAAGCCGGTCCCCATTACGACCTGAGCCAATAGAACAGTCTGAAACGACAAGTGGCCGTCGTATTAATAGTGAGACCGAGCTCAGAATTCCTGGAGAATCCCAGCCTGGGTCTACTCCATCAACTACTCAGGAGAGATCCGAAAGGCTGGAGGAACCAACACAAGACCCCAGCACCAGTGAGCCGCTACCAAACCTGCAGCCATCCAGAGAAGGAAGCAGATCTCCTCAGCAAACATCTAACAGGCTGGTGGAGCCAACACCAAGCACCAGTCAGCTGCTTACCAACCAACAGTCGACAACAGAGACCACAGACAGCAGACCTGTGCAGAGAAGACAACGTCGGCGAGGCAGGAGAGGCAGGCAGATTGATAGACTCCCATCTCGAACCTTTACTGAAAACGAAGACATCCAGTCCTGCACTATATGCCTAGAGGACTATGAGATTGGAGAGCAAGTCACCGTTCTGCCATGTTCTCACATATTCCATCTGCCTTGTATTGCACATTGGATCCCGACAAATGCACGCTGTCACTTGTGCCGCGTCCATGCCTTTCAAAGAAAGAGGAGGAGATAAGTACCAACAGCTGTGGTACAGAAGAAACACCAGCAGTACAGGTATGATCACTGACATCTATTTTTGTGAAATCATGGCTGGAGCTTCGGCACCAGTATATTGCTGAGTGATTATCGTCTGGTCTGATTATTTTTTGTTTTGTCTACAGTACCACCTAGTCTTCTTCATCATCTTCACCTTGGACGCCAGAATCTCAATCTGCACAGAGACCTAATAATAAAAGATCCCTGATGCCGTTTCCCAGAATCCATTTATGTGATACTGGAATTTCCCTTCGGGGATTAATAAAGTTATCTTATCTTATTTTATGCCTGGGACTCCCTTCTATCTTGGATATTTCATATTCCATCTCGGTTGGATTGGCGTTTCAACTACTACTACATTTTGGCCTAAGACTTACATTACGCCTTAAAACTGGTGAGAATGGTGGCGTTCCCATGTTTACATAGGAGCAATGTAGGCCCCAAGATTACAATATTTAGGGTGATTGATATAAATTGTAAAAATAAAAAGCACAGAAAAGTTACTCTTTTTTTAGGGTATGTTCACAAAAGAAGTGCAAGTCACTTCTTGGGCCGCTTTTGGAGCCGTTTTTCCTAGACAATATTGAAAACAGCTCCAAAAACGGCCATAAAAAACGCTGAAAACCTTGAAAACAGCTCTGTATTTTCAGATATTTTTGAGTATGCGTGTGAACATACCCTAATTTCCATCAATGTACAAATGAATAGAAATTAATTACTAACATATACACCATCCAGACATAACATTAAAACCACCTGCCTTGTGTAGTCCTCCTCGTGCTGCCATAATAGCTCTGACCCGTTGGGACATGGATTTCAGAAGATCTTTAAAAGTGTCCTGTGGTATCTGGCACCAAGACGTTAGCAGATCCTTTAACCCCTTCCTGCTCCTTGACGTTCTATTCCATCATGTTATGGCAACAGGAGGCCTAACAATGGCCTCCGGGTTTGTCATCTACGGAAGCCTAGTTTGTCCTGCCTTAGGTTTGCTGTCAGTGAGTAACTGACAGCACTTTTACACTGCACTACGCATGTAGTGCAGTGTATTAGAATAGCGATCAGGGATTCCTGACTTCAAGTCACCTAGTGAGACAAAAAAAAAACAGTTGTAAAAAAAACCTTTTTTCAATATTAAATCCTTTATTTAAAAAAACAAATTGTTAATTAATAACTATTTTGTGTGGTTTAACCATCTGCCTTACACCACATTTTCTGTAATTTTTTCTGTTTTTCACTGAATGTATCAACCAAATTTTACCACTAACATAAAGTTCAATGTGTCACCAGAAAAGTCTCAGAATCCCCTTGGATAAATAAAGGCATTCCAAAGTTACTACCACATAAAGTGACACATGTCATAGTTACATAGTTACATAGTTAGTACGGCTGAAAAAAGACACATGTCCATCAAGTTCAACCAAGGGACGGGAAAAGGGAAGGAAAAAATTTCTACACATAGGAGCTAATACTTTTTTGTTCTAGGAAATTATCTAAGCCTTTTTTAAAGCCATCTACTGTCCCTGCAGTGACCAGCTCCTGCGGTGACTATTCCATAGATTCACAGTTCTCACAGTAAAGAAGGCTTGTCGCCTCTGCAGGTTGAACCTTTTTTTCTCCAGACGGAGGGAGTGCCCCCTTGTTTTTTGAGGGGTTTTTACATGGAACAGGATTTCACCATATTTTTTGTATGTGCCATTAATATATTTATATAAATTAATCATGTCCCCCCTTAGTCGTCTTTTTTCAAGGCTAAATAGGTTTAATTCTTTTAACCGGTTAAGGACTAGGCTGTTTTACAGCTAAATGACCAGAGCAAATTTCACAATTTTGCTATGCGCTTCTTTAGATGACTATAACTCTGCAGGTGAATAAAGTTCATCTTTGAATTTTACACTCTTTTTAAAGGACAGATAGGGCTTTGTTTTAGTGGCATTTGTCAGTATATATCATTTTTTTTTTTTTCTCTAAAGTGGGCAAAATTGGAAAAAAATTCAAGAATTTAGCAATTGCGCCAGTTTATGCCAGCATTTTTCACACACGGTATGGACCACGGACAAAATTCATCTCCTTTCACATTCTTCCACTTCTCCCGTGCATGGGGATACCAAATATGTGTGCCTTATTCACTGTGCGGGCAAGTGCCAGGGCTTGGCATAAAAGGAGGCTTTTTGGCCTTTTTGGTCCAGGAATTCTGCATTTGATTTTATAGCAGCATACTGTTTTCTGGGGGGTGTAATGCTGCTGAAACATTAGAATCACCCCATAAATGACTTCATTCACACAAGTAGACCCCACAAGGTTTCCTTCAAGGGGTTTATCATATTTTTAGCAAGTCCAGTTTTCTTCTGAAAGTTTCTTGAATAAGATGGAACAAAATAAAATCAGCGCTTTTTTAGCACATGCGTCAGTTTAGGCTAGTATTTTTCACACACGGTATAGACCACGGACAAAATTCATCTCCTTTCACATTCTTCCACTTCTCCCGTGCATGGGGTTACCAAATATGTGGGCCTTATTTATCACATAGAGATGTAGGAGGGCGGACGATAGAAGAAGCTTATTTCACAAATCGCTTTTTTTCAAAGCTGGTTTTACAAAACTCAACAGAGTTTCTATAACACGTCCAAAATATCTGCTCTTGAAGCCGAGATCCCAAAATATTCATCTAGGGGTATAATGGGAATTTATTTTTTTGGGTTTTCTAAAATAAGAAATTGCAGGTTTATGCAAATGGAGCTCTCCAGCAGATGAACTTTAGAGAATATGCAAACATGACATCCACCCCCCACCCATTCCCTCCCTCACCCTTGGAGTAAAATCAGGGGAAAAATAAAAACGTAATGTAGGGCAAATATATTTTCAACGAATTAACTAAAATCTAATAATTCAGAACAGTGTGGTATTTTTTAAAACATGGCTCAATGCACAGGCCTGGTTATGAGGGACATGAGGGACAGAAATATCGGGAATCTTTGCGGTGCCCGTCTTTTCTGCAGACGCGGCACTTTTTCTGGGGGTTGCTTCTGGTTGGTGTTGGGGGAATCCGACTGATGAAGAGTCTTTCAGTCAGTCGCGTGACATCCTCAGACTGGGGGCATTCTCGGGTGTCCTGAACATCAAAAATGAGGCCTTCAATAATTTTTCCCTGGAAATCCAGGTATGTGTCTCTGCCTCTGTTTTTTTTGTAGAGCACGAATGAGTTGTGGATGGCCGGCCACCTGTAACAAATTAATGGCCACTTTTTTGTACCAGGTTTTAGTTTTGCGTTTTACTAAATAGGGCTGTAAAACCTGGTCGCTTAAATCCACCCCCCCCCCATGTACTTGTTATATTCGGACATGCTCACTGGTTTGTGCTTGTCCGATGTTGCCCCTCTTTCCCTCACTGCCACTGTTCCTGCGGTATGAATCGTGCTTAGCACATACACATCTTTGCGATCCCTGAACTTGACCGCCAGCAATTCCTCAGATGCATAAGCACAGGAGTCCCCCTTTACCATGCGCTTCCCCACTAATAATATAATGAGTGGCATATAAATTTGTTTCGTGGACAATCTGATTTAGGATGTCGTCCGTTATAAATAAATGGAAGTAATGCATTTGGACAAAATTTGTATTGTCCACGGTTATGCCAGGAGTGGCCGTAAATCCGTGGATTCTAGGCCCAAAAGATGGGGCAGGTGCCCATACAAGAGCCTGGACTGGAGGGACCAGGCTGTCCCGTGCTACAGCGCTACTTGGCCCTGCGCTTTCATGTTCTGCAGTTTCAACTGCATCAGGGACAACGTCCCCTGAAGATGAACCTGAAGTGACGCTGTCATCGTCACTACCTAAAACAGGTTCCATCTCGGACGCCATCTCTGATGCGGTCTCCGACTCAGACCACAGCATGGCGTATGCCTCCTCGGCGCTAAACAACTTCCTCGCCATAACGTAACTAACACTAACACTAACTAAACAAATTATTTTTTTTTTTTTTATAAAACACACAAACTAACTGGTATATATATCTACACTACCGCTAACAAAAAAAGAAACCGCTATTGCTATATATATTATATATATGTGGATATATATATAATTATTTACTCCCTACCTGCCTATTCTAATAGAATAAAAGAAAGGTAGATAGATAGAAAAAAAGATAGATGGATAGATAGATTGTATAGATAGATAGAAATCTATCTATACAGAGAATGTTTTATGAGTGTAACTGTATTTTTTTTCACTGTAATCTTCTGGCAGCAATTCTCTGGAGTCTCTTCTTCTCCTCAAACTGAAACAATGTTTGAGGAGAAGAAAAGAGGCAGGAGATTTACTGCCAGAAAAGTCAAAATAAAACAAATGTGGTCGCTGTGATAGGTTTTCACAGCGACCACATGTTCAGGGACCATCAGATTGGTCCCTGATACTCTGCCCAGTGCCCAGAGCTGTTGGTAACAGCGTGGGCACAGGGCTGTGTGCACGCGATCGCGTGCACACTGTTTTCTATGCAGAAATGCATGTGATCGCTGTGATTGGTTGTCACAGCGATCACATGTTCAGGGGCCAAAAGATTGACCCCTGACATTCTGCCCAGTGCCCATGGCGTTATCTACAGGGGGACTGTGTGGTGTTATCTACAGGGGGGACTGTGGTGTTATCTACAGGGGGGACTGTGTGGCGTTATCTACAGGGGGGACTGTGTGGTGTTATCTACAGGGGGGACTGTGGCGTTATCTACAGGGGGGACTGTGTGGCGTTATCTACAGGGGGGACTGTGTGGCGTTATCTACAGGGGGGACTGTGTGGCATTATCTACAGGGGGACTGTGTGGCGTTATCTACAGGGGGACTGTGTGGCGTTATCTACAGGGGGGACTGTGTGGCGTTATCTACAGGGGGGACTGTATGGCGTTATCTACAGGGGGGACTGTGGCGTTATCTACAGGGGGGACTGTGTGGCGTTATCTACAGGGGGGACTGTGTGGCGTTATCTACAGGGGGGACTGTGTGGCGTTATCTACAGGGGGGACTGTATGGCGTTATCTACAGGGGGGTCTGTGTGACGTTATCTGCAGGGGGGACTGTGTGGCGTTATCTACAGGGGGGACTGTGTGGCGTTATCTGTGTGGCGTTATCTACAGGGGGGACTGTGTGGCGTTATCTACAGGGGGGACTGTGTGGCGTTATCTACAGGGGGGACTGTGTGGCGTTATCTGTGTGGTGTTATCTACAGGGGGGACTGTGTGGCGTTATCTACAGGGGGGACTGTGTGGCGTTATCTACAGGGGGGACTGTATGGCGTTATCTACAGGGGGGTCTGTGTGACGTTATCTGCAGGGGGGACTGTGTGGCGTTATCTACAGGAGGGACTGTGTGGCGTTATCTGTGTGGCGCTATCTACAGGGGGGACTGTGTGGCGTTATCTACAGGGGGGACTGTGTGGCGTTATCTACAGGGGGGACTGTGTGGCGTTATCTACAGGGGGGACTGTGTGGCGTTATCTACAGGGGGGACTGTGTGGCGTTATCTACAGGGGGAGTGTGTGGCGTTCTCTACAGAGGGGGCTGTATGGCGCTAACGCCATACAGCCCCCACTGTAGAGAACGCCATACAGCCCCCACTGTAGAGAACGCCATACAGCCCCCCCTGCAAGGAACGCCATACAGCGCCCCCCTGCAGGGAACGCCATACAGCGGCCCCCCCTGCAGGAAACGCCATACAGTGCCCCCCCTGCAGGGAACGCCATACAGCGTCCCCAACCCCCCCAAAAAATGCGACCTACAGTGTTGTTGTGTCCTACAAATAACATGCATCCCATATCCACAGGATAGGGGATACATGTGCGATCGCTGGCATTGATAGGGAGAACGGGGGACTGAAAGTCCCCCCAAGTTCTCCATGACTAACCTCTGACTTCCGGTGTCTGTGTCGGCAGCTCAATAAAAATGAAAGGAGCGCTGGTCACGCATGCGCACAAGCGCGACCGGCGCTCCATTCATTTCCACGGAGCTGCCGACACAGAACCCGGAAGTCCGAGGTTTGTGATGGAGAACTTGGGGGGACTTTCAGTCCCCCGTTCTCCCTATCAATGCCAGCGATCACACATGTATCCCCTATCCTGTGGATAGGGGATACATGTATTTTGTTAATGGCAGAGCGGGGAGATACCTCCCTGCTCTGCCGTAGTATTCAGTGGTGTTCCGCTCTAGCAGCCATAGCGGCTGCTAGCGGAGGCTGCGCCATGGTGGGGGCCCGTGCCGGCAGGCGACACGGGCCCCCTCATGCCGCGGGCCCCGTAGCAGCTGCTACGGCTGCTACGGCGGTAGTTACGCCACTAGATAGAAAGATAGATATGAGATAGATAGATTGAGAGATAGATAGATAGATAGATAGATAGATAGATAGATAGATAGATAGATAGATAGATAGATGGATGGATGGATGGATGGATGGATGGATGGATGGATAGATAGATAGATAGATATGAGATAGATAGATAGATAGATAGATAGATAGATAGATAGATAGATAGATAGATAGATAGATAGATAGATAGATAGATAGATAGATGATAGATAGATAGATAGATAGATAGATATATAGATGATAGATAGATAGATAGATAGATAGATAGATAGATAGATAGATAGATAGATAGATAGATAGATAGATAGATAGATAGATAGATGATAGATAGATATATGATAGATAGATAGATAGATAGATAGATAGATAGATAGATAGATAGATAGATGATAGATAGATAGATAGATGGATGGATAGATAGATAGATAGATAGATAGATAGATAGATAGATAGATAGATAGATAGATAGATAGATAGATAGATAGAGAGAGAGATAGATAGATAGATAGATAGATAGATAGATAGATAGATAGATAGATAGATGGGATAGATACAGTGGCGTAACTACCGCCGTAGCAGCAGTAGCGGCTGCTACGGGGCCCGCGGCATGAGGGGGCCCGTGTCGCCCGCCGGCACGGGCCCCCACCATGGCCTGAGGCTCCGCTAGCAGCCGCTATGGCTGCTACAGCGGGACGTCACTGAACACTACGGCAGAGCAGGGAGGTATCTCCCCGCTCTGCCATTAACTGGTTCCCGGCCGCTGGCTGTACTTTTACGGCCAGCGGTCAGGGTCCTTAAAACCCGAGCCATAGACTTTCTACGGCTCGGGTTTTAACTTGCTGCCCGCGCGATCGGGCAGCTGAATGTCGGGTCTCCGGCTGTCAGTGACTGCCGGGGACCCTGAGGAGAAGATAGAAGCAGCTTTCGCTGCTTCTGTCTTCTCTGATCACTTGTACACAGCGCTGAATGTGCGCTGTGTACAGGAATAGAGACAGCAGCAGCGGCGCTGTCTCTATTCCTCCCGGTGATCATGTGACTGGTCACATGATCGCCGGGTCCCGTTAGTGGCAGGCTGCTGCTGGGTCTTACTAGACCCAGCACAGCCCTATTAGTGACAATCGTCACTATGAGAGGGTTGATTTCCCCTGTAACTGGGGCTGCTGTGCAGCTCCAGTTACAGTGGAAAAACATGGTGTAAAAGAAAGAAAAAAAATATGTAAAGTTCCCCAAAGGTCTTCTTTGACCTTTGAGGGACAGACCATAGTAATAAAAAAACAATAAAGTCAAGTGCAATTTTTTTTTTAATAATACACATAAAATACCCACCCCCCAAAAAAAAACGTCCCCCCCGCCAATCATTGTTGTAACGCTAGCGCTGACCCAATTGCCCTAATATAGATATCTAATATATTAAAATTATGGTAGACAATGACGATCACAAATAAAAGGTCTATTTTATGGTAAAACTATGTTATTACCAAAAACAAATAGCTCAAACGTAAAAAAGCTTATTTTTTACTATTATTTTCAAACTTTATGAATAAAAATTCTAAAATAGCAAAAAAGGTGTGTATAAAAACGATAAAAATTGAAACCTGCATTGTCTACGGAAAAAACGTCGCAAAAATCACGTCGTTAGCCCAACAAATAAAAACGTTATAGCCATATAACTAACACGTGCTAAAAATGGCTAAACGGTGTCTGGTCCTGAAGGCGCAAAATAGAGCAAAAGACATGTATCCCCTATCCACAGGACATGTATCCCCCTCTCCACAGGACATGTATCCCCCTCTCCACAGGACATGTATCCCCCTCTCCACAGGACATGTATCCCCCTCTCCACAGGACATGTATCCCCTCTCCACAGGACATGTATCCCCTCTCCACAGGACATGTATCCCCTCTCCACAGGATCTCCACAGGACATGTATCCCCTCTCCACAGGATCTCCACAGGACATGTATCCCCTCTCCACAGGATCTCCACAGGACATGTATCCCCTCTCCACAGGACATGTATCCCCTCTCCACAGGACATGTATCCCCTCTCCACAGGACATGTATCCCCCTCTCCACAGGACATGTATCCCCCTCTCCACAGGACATGTATCCCCCTCTCCACAGGACATGTATCCCCCTCACCACAGGACATGTATCCCCCTCTCCACAGGACATGTATCCCCCTCTCCACAGGACATGTATCCCCCTCTCCACAGGACATGTATCCCCCTCTCCACAGGACATGTATCCCCCTCTCCACAGGACATGTATCCCCCTCACCACAGGACATGTATCCCCCTCTCCACAGGACATGTATCCCCCTCTCCACAGGACATGTATCCCCCTCTCCACAGGACATGTATCCCCTCTCCACAGGACATGTATCCCCCTCTCCAGAGGACATGTATCCCCTCTCCACAGGACACGTATCCCCTCTCCACAGGACATGTATCCCCCTCTCCACAGGACATGTATCCCCTCTCCACAGGACATGTATCCCCTCTCCACAGGACATGTATCCCCTCTCCACAGGATCTCCACAGGACATGTATCCCCTCTCCACAGGATCTCCACAGGACATGTATCCCCTCTCCACAGGATCTCCACAGGACATGTATCCCCTCTCCACAGGACATGTATCCCCTCTCCACAGGACATGTATCCCCTCTCCACAGGACATGTATCCCCTCTCCACAGGACATGTATCCCCTCTCCACAGGATCTCCACAGGACATGTATCCCCTCTCCACAGGATCTCCACAGGATCTCCACAGGACATGTATCCCCTGTCCACAGGATCTCCACAGGACATGTATCCCCTCTCCACAGGATCTCCACAGGACATGTATCCCCTCTCCACAGGATCTCCACAGCACATGTATCCCCTCTCCACAGGATCTCCACAGGACATGTATCCCCTCTCCACAGGATCTCCACAGGACATGTATCCCCTCTCCACAGGACATGTATCCCCTCTCCACAGGATCTCCACAGCACATGTATCCCCTCTCCACAGGATCTCCACAGGACATGTATCCCCTCTCCACAGGATCTCCACAGGACAAGTATCCCCTCTCCACAGGATCTCCACAGGACATGTATCGCCTCTCCACAGGATATACACAGGACAGGGGATACATGTGTGATCGCTGGCAGCGATAGGGAGAACGGGGGACTGAAAGTCCCCTGAAGTTCTCCATCACAAACCTCGGACTTCCGTGGTCTGTGTCGGCAGCTCCGTAGAAATGAATGGAGCGCCGGTCGTGCTTGTGCGCATGCGTGACCAGCGCCCCTTTCATTTTTATTGAGCTGCGCAGACCCCGGAAGTCAGAGGTTTGTCATGGAGAAGTTCAGGGGACTTTCAGTCCCCCGTTCTCCCTATCGCTGCCAGCGATCACACATGTCTCCCCTGTCCAGTGTATATCCTGTGGAGAGGCGATACATGTCCTGTGGAGAGGGGATACATGTCCTGTGGAGATCCTGTGGAGAGGGGATACATGTCCTGTGGACAGGGGATACATGTATTTTGTAGGACACACTGTAGGTCACATTTTTGTTGGGAGGGGGGACGCTGTATGGCGTTTCCTACAGGGGGGATGGCTGTATGGTGTTCCCTACAGGGGGGAGCTGTATGGCGTTCTCTACAGGGGGGGGGCTGTATGGCGTTCCCTACAGGGGGGGCTGTATGGCGTTCTCTACAGGGGGGGCTGTATGGCGTTCTCTGCAGGGGGCTGTATGGCGTTATCTACAGGGGGGCTGTATGGCGTACTCTACTGGGGGATGTATGGCGCTATCTACAGAGAGAGAGATAGATAGATAGATAGATAGATAGATAGATAGATAGATAGATAGATAGATAGATAGACAGACAGACAGACAGACAGACAGACAGACAGACAGACAGATAGATAGATAGATAGATAGATAGATAGATAGATAGATATAATATGTGACTCCAGCGGCCGGTACATTATATATATATATTAGGATTGTACACAGATATTATCCTGTCTTATTTGTTTTGGCTTCTGTACTTTACAATTATCCCTAATAAGTGGCGTTCTGCCAAGGAGTTATCCCTGTGTGGCACCTGCCCCTTACATGCCCACTCCCTGCCCGCTGGCAATGTCCTAATTATTTAATAGACGGAGCATTATGTTGGCTCAGCCTTTTACAACAATCACTTACACGCTTCTGATCTGCCCCATCACATCACACCCCGGGATCCTCATTACATTGTTTTTTACATGTTTTTGGTAAAATGTTTATATTAGGCCTCATGCAGACGACAGTAGCCATGTGCACGGCCGCCATTTTCGGGTCGGCCACGGAGTGACAGCTGCGAGCCGCCCGCATATCGCATACTTTAATGAGCCCGGACCGCAGAAAGAACGGGCATGTCTTATTACGGCCGTCTTCTGCGGTCCAGGCTCATAGAAAATAATGGCCGTGGCCATGTGCACGGCCGCGATTTGCGGGCGCGGCGATGCCTTATGTTTTTTTCTGTTTCTGGAAAAGCTGGGTGAGAACGACGGCCTCCATACGAGTTATTACCCAACTTAACTAGACCCCTGAAGGGTAAACCTACCTAATAATGCAGCAGTATAACAGCAGGGGCAGGTCACTGTATAATTAGGCAGACTTGTCATTCAGGAGACTGGGAAAGCTGGGTGACAACCAGTACAGCTGCCATTACAGCGCACATAGGACTTGTCACCCAGATTTATTATGTTCCTGAATGGTAAATCTCTCTGATCGGCAGCACAAATGTTTCTGTAAGAATTTATGGGGCCTCATAGCAAAGAGAAAAATAGCGCCCCCTTCTGATGCTGGATGAGACCACGACACCCCTGACCACTTAGCACAGAGGGTCTCGCTGCTTATTTGCCGTCATCCGACTTTCATTATCATTTACATTAAAATGATAGAAATAAAACAAACTCTGGAATGATAAAGAGATGGAAACCCCGAGATCTGATCACCCCAAATAACCTACTCAGGAAGGGGTTAAACTGCAACGCCCATTAAAGAACTGTGATTTCTGATATCAGATCCTTCATGGCACATTGATAGTTAATAATATGTCAAATTATAAAAGAAATGTCCTGATACAGGATAGAAAATGATATAACCTCTAATCCCAATCCCAATATTAAGAGAAATATAAGCCGTCCCTGCAGATTATCTCCACAGCTTCATGTTATAAGCAGAATTATAGCAAACATATCATAAATGCAGTCTAGTGAAATAAGAGTCATGTCCCTTTAAATTTACTGTTAAATACATCACTGAGCAGCAGCCAATGGGATCGCTGGATTTGAAATTGAAACAACAACCGCTCAGTGGTCCTCAGTCTGTTACAGGACAACGACGAGTGAAGTTGGACGTCGGTGAGTTCCCCCAAAATGTGATATAACTGACCCCCATTTATCTCATCCCCCATGTTACTGGTTACTGCTGGTAACTGTCACTAGGGGGAGCTGTCACGTTGTATTTATATTACCGCCAATAACTCCTATATAACCTGTATAAATATGGAAATTGTGTGCTCCCCCTAGTGGTGGCTCCAGGCAGCCAGCATTTTATCATTTATTCTGTGGCTGTGTGATGGGAAGCGTCTGCTGGAACTGGTTATATAGGACCCTCTGCTGCCAGTAATGTTTATTAGGGACTCTCTGCTGCCAGTAATGTTTATTAGGGACCCTCTTCTGCCAGTAATGTTTATTAGGGGCTCTGCTGCCAGTAATGTTTATTAGGGACTCTCTTCTGCCAGTAATGTTTATTAGGGACCCTCTTCTGCCAGTAATGTTTATTAGGGGCTCTCTTCTGCCAGTAATGTTTATTAGGGGCTATGCTGCCAGTAATGTTTATTAGGGACGCTCTGCTGCCAGTAATGTTTATTAGGGACCCTCTGCTGCCAGTAATGTTTATTAGGGACTCTCTGCTGCCAGTAATGTTTATTAGGGACCCTCTGCTGCCAGTAATGTTTTTTAGGGACTCTCTGCTGCCAGTAATGTTTATTAGGGACTCTCTGCTGTCAGTAATTTATTAGGGACTCTCTGCTGCCAGTAATGTTTATTAGGGACTCTCTGCTGTCAGTAATGTTTATTAGGGACTCTCTGCTGCCAGTAATGTTTATTAGGGACTCTCTGCTGCCAGTAATGTTTATTAGGGGCTCTGCTGCCAGTAATGTTTATTAGGGACGCTCTGCTGCCAGTAATGTTTATTAGGGACTCTCTGCTGCCAGTAATGTTTATTAGGGGCTCTGCTGCCAGTAATGTTTATTAGGGACGCTCTGCTGCCAGTAATGTTTATTAGGGACTCTCTGCTGCCAGTAATGTTTATTAGGGACCCTCTGCTGCCAGTAATGTTTATTAGGGACTCTCTGCTGCCAGTAATGTTTATTAGGGACCCTCTGCTGCCAGTAATATTTATTAGGGGCTCTGTTGCCAGTAATGTTTATTAGGGACTCTCTGCTGCCAGTAATGTTTATTAGGGACTCTATGCTGCCAGTAATGTTTATTAGGGACTCTCTGCTGCCAGTAATGTTTATTAGGGGCACTCTGCTGCCAGAAATGTTTATTAGGGATGCTCTGCTGCCAGTAATGTTTATTAGGGACTCTCTGCTGCCAGTAATGTTTATTAGGGACACTCTGCTGCCCGTAATGTTTATTAGGGACTCTCTGCTGCCATTAATATTTATTAGGGACCCTCTGCTGCCAGTAATGTTTATTAGGGACGCTCTGCTGCCAGTATTGCTTTTTAGGGACTCTCTGCTGCCAGTAATATTTATTAGGGACCCTCTGCTGCCAGTAATGTTTATTAGGGACTCTCTGCTGCCAGTAATGTTTATTAGGGACTCTCTGCTGCCAGTAATGTTTATAAGGGACCCTCTGCTACCAGTAATGTTTATTAGGGACTCTCTGCTGCTAGTAATGTTTATAAGGGACTCTATGCTGCCAGTAATGTTTATTAGGGACTCTCTGCTGGCAGTAATATTTATTAGGGACCCTCTGCTGACAGTAATATTTATTAGGGACCCTCTCCTGCCAGTAATGTTTATTAGAGACTCTTTGCTGCCAGTAATGTTTATTAGGGACTCTCTGCTGCCAGTAATGTTTATTAGGGACTCTCTGCTGGCAGTAATGTTTATAAGGGACTCTCTGCTGCCAGTAATGTTTATTAGGGACTCTCTTCTGCCAGTAATGTTTATTAGGGACTCTCTGCTGCCAGTAATGTTTATTAGGGACCGTCTTCTGCCAGTAATGTTTATTAGGGACTCTCTGCTGCCAGTAATGTCTATTAGGGACTCTCTGCTGCCAGTTATGTTTATTAGGGACCCTCTGCTGCCAGTAATGTTTATTAGGGACTCTCTGCTGCCAGTAATGTTTATTAGGGACTCTCTGCTGCCAGTAATGTTTATTAGGGACTCTCTGCTGCCAGTTGTAATGTTTATTAGGGGCACTCTGCTGGCATTATTTATGTGTGGGCATTGCTGGCATTATTTTTAATGAGGGGCGGTCTGCTGGAACTGTTTATAGGGTCACTCTTCTGACGCTGTAAATGGGGACTCTTTGGTTGATGTTTTGGGGTGTATTCTGTACTTGTGAATGGAATTAACATAGACAAAATATTCATGTCATATATCTTTATAGGGCAGCAATGAAATCCCATATACCATATGTATTTGTGTCCAGTATTACCTATATTCCTCCTCCTATACGGCTACAAATACCAGTACAGGCCACACTCCAATGTATTATCACTGTCTGTATATATATATATGAGAGTACAAAGCCCAAAATACAGTAAAATCCACCGTGGAGAATGTTACATGAAGATTTCCAGAGATAAATGTTCTATAATGTCAAGATGTAAGAAATAAACACCGCAGAAAACGATGATCGCTCATGATAAAGAGATTCTCCCACCAGAAACATTTCTCACCTATACACCGGAGGGGCCATACATGTTTAATCACTGCCGGGACCCCCACGATCAATAGTACTGGGGTCCCCAGTATCCGTTTCTCCAGAGGCATATTGTGAAACTCCTGGGGCCCAGTGTGATATTTATAACAGGGCCCCCATCTACTATGTGATGTTTGTCATACTGGTGTCTTCTTTTTTAGCCTCTGGTCCCCTCAGGTATCAGGGTCTGGGTACTACTGCTACCTCTGCACCCCTATAGCTACGCCCCTGCTCTCCTCCACAACCGGACGACCGCAGTGTGGAGGAGATTGTAAAAAGAGATGCAGCCGCACACTGACACCTCATACAAGATCTATGGGAGCTATAGGACCGCCAAGCGCTGCACTGCCCAGATTATGGCGCTGCGTGGTCTGTACTTGTGCACTGCTATTACTTATGGGTTATAGATCATGTGACCTGAGGCACCAATCACAGGCCACAATTTTGAAGCTACCGTATGTAATTGGCGTCCCAAACAATTAATTATTCAACTCAGTATTTTGGATCTTTTTAGATTAAAAAAAATATATATATATTTTTGGACATTCACTATTAATACATGTGGAAAGTTGCAGGATTTTGGGTCTTTATCAGATCTGGGACGACATCTCTTTTTTGTGTTTCAGATTGTGATTTGGATTCTACAGTTCAGGACGGGTACAGGATGGCAGCGGGCAGCAGATCTCTGGAGGTCAGTGGCTTCATTGTCCTGTTTTTTCCTTCCCTGTGATGGACATGTAGCAGGAGACTTGGATCCAGCAGGAGAGGTCCATGTGGCCGGCTGTCCACTCAGACAAGTAGCCGCTTATTGAGTAAGAGCCCCGAACAGGTAACAAGTCCACAAATCACTGGCTGCCCATTTGTAAAACTGACCCCTTGTCCTACTGTCCATTCCTGAGGAGGGATAAGAGGTCACTTACTGGATTCTCTTCTCTTTAGGACATCTATCGGCAGCAGGAATCCGCTTTTGGACTTAGACCCTTCATAAGTGAGTTTTTTTTAATAATTAGACTTTACCACAAGAAAGTGATTGATAGATGATCTCAAAATACAGTAAAATTCCTTTGTATCTGATAATCCCTAAAATGTGGTCATTTAGCACAGAACTGTACTATAATGTGGAAGACTGCGCAGAGAGAACCAGTAAGGAAATTGAAGATTGAAACTAAGATTTCTATACTTTTCTATGCCCGTCCAATAATCCAGAATATTTTAAAATAAAGCACCTTTCATGTCCCATTGATGACAGATTAAAGGAATATTTTTGTAATGTTATGTTATGGTTTATGGTGTCGTTTTATGACTGATCCCATTATCTGGTTGTTTTCTCTCTTCAGCTTACCCCAGCACCACGGAGGAGAGAGATCTACAGCGCCTGATCTACTGCACGAAATTCTTACCATCCCCAATCTTCAAGATGGAGGTCAGTGATCATACTGGTTATTATGTTCTCTCTATAACAGATTTATCCATGTTCTTTCTATAGATGGAATAATGTTATTGGAATGTTTCAATAGACAATTGACTGAATATTTTATCTTCTTAGCGCCTCATGCCAACGAACCGCGAAGCTCAACGGAAATATCTGCCATGGCCGTGGGATGAAGAAGAGCCGAAACCTACATCAAGCCATCTGTGTGAGGATCTGAAGGAAGAGGAGGTCAAGAAGGAGGAAGGAGAGGCAGAAGAGCGCGAGGAGGAACAAGTGCAAGAAGACCATGAGGAGGAAGACCACGAGGAGGAAGACAAGGAGGAGGAAGACAATGAAGTGGAAGACATGGAGGAGGAAGACAAGGAAGAGGAAGACAATGAAGTGGAAGACATGGAGGTTGATGAGAAATCAGACAACGAGGATGAAGAAGAAGAGAATGTGGTTGAAGAGAAAGAGGAGGATGAAGAGAAAGAGGAGGAGGAGGAAGAGAAAACGGTTAAAGATGCGATGAGAAGAATTCAGTGTCAGACAGGAAGAAGAAAGAAAATCCGCCAGCATTCCTTCCTCCATGATATGATGAAGAACATCAGAGGGAAGAGGAACATCATCTGGACCATCCTCCTCAGACCTATGAGAAGATGAAGACTTGTATGGAAACATCTTAACTGTTATTACATCAACAGCAACGACAGTAATATTAATAATATGATAATAATAATAATATTAATAATTGTTAGATTAAAAAGGTCAGTCATATTAATATTGGTAGCAAGAGTGCAGTAATATTAGAAATAGTATAATAATAAGAGAGTAATAACAAAAATAATTATATAATAATAGCAGCAGCTTTGATCCAGGGTTCTCGGACTGATCGCCTTTTCCCGGGGTCAAGAAGGAATTTTCCCCCTGTGACATGAATTGGCTCAAATTGTCCAGGGTTTTTCGCCTTCTTCTGGATCAACAGCTTTAGGAATAGGGATATAATAAATATAAATAAGAAAATAACAATAAAAATGTTAGTAATATTAGTAGTTCTATAGTAGTAATAAGATTATATAAAAAATAGAATAGTCTCAATAAACTAATAATTATAGTATAGTCTTATTAAAAATATGCAATAAAAATACCACTATAATAATAGTAATAATAATAATAATAATAATAATAATAATAATAATAATAATCTTATAATAACAAATTAATATAATAATAACATATTTAGGTAAATTAACTATAAAATATAGTAAACTATAATATTTAGCAGCGAGTTTGATCCAGGGTTCTCGAACTGATCGCCTTTTGCCGGGGTCAAGAAGGAATTTTCCCCTTGTGGCACGAATTGGCTGAATGTGTCCAGGGTTTTCGCCTTCTTCTGGATCAACAGCTTTAGGAATAGGGACTTAGATATTAGTGATAGCAATAGTAGTATCATTATATTATTATTAACAACACCAAAGTAATACTAACAATATAATAATTTAAATACATTTCATTATAATTTAGGTTAATTAACTGTAATAATTAGTAAACTGTAATAGGAATTAGCGGCTTTGATCCAGGGTTCTCGGACTGATCGCCTTTTCCCGGGATCAAGAAGGAATTTTCCCTTGTGGCATAAATTGGCCGAATGTGTCCAGGGTTTTTCGCCTTCTTCTGGATCAACAACTTTAGGAATAGGGATCTCATAGTGTTAGGGTAATAATGATAGCAGTAATATAATTCTAGTAATATTATATTAATAATTATAGGGTAATAATGGTAGGAAATAAATTACAATTTATAAACATAACTTTGACTCTTCTCCTTTTTTTTCCCTTGGAAAGTACTGATTCTACTTGCTGGCAGGGAGTCTTAAAGGCAATGTTACCTGGGAAAATGTATACAAAATACCGGTACTCCAGAAGGAGGAAAACGGTCTGTCTAGTGCCACCTATAGGTGACTATTCTGTAACCTAATGCCCGATACTTTCTAGAGACTTGAAACAAGATTTGGGTTAATAGCCAAACTAGAGACACCCAATTGTAGGCAGCACAATTGAGTGAGTTTCCTTTGAAGCAGCTCTGGGAAGGTACTGATTCTCCTTGGTTAGACATCGACAACAGGGTAGTCATCTATAGGTGGTTCTATAGAGACAGCTTGCCCTTTTTCCCCCGTATTGAATAAAAAAAAGTTACCGGTGTTAGGTTAGCAATAGGTTCGGGACAGATGTTAGATAGCATAGCTGCAAGATCAGACTACATAGGGTTTACTTGTAGTCTGTTACCATGGAGACAAAGGCCTGACATAAAACTACATTTTTAATCAGGACTATTTGCAAAGTTGCTTAATTTTACATTTTAGATGCTTTGGGACAGTACAAAACATGGTGGTGAAGGTGTACATAGCCTTTAAACTCAAAATATCCGCATATTTATTATAATCCTAATATTCATTAGTTCTAGTTTTAGCTTTAAACATTTAATTTTTAGGGCATCAAACTTCTATAAAGAATTAGTAGAAAACAAAATATTTTTTTGGAGGATGCAGCTTTGTTTTTTTTGATACAGAGCTCCATACATATAGTTCTAGAGGTCAATAATGTGAGAAAAAGCAAAAAACACGGCGCCACATAGTGCAGGTTACCCAGGTATGGAGTGGTGTACAAGAAGAGTGGTACTCACCTGGTAACGGATGGTAGAAGGCAATAAAGGATAAAGGTACAGCTGCTGCCAGGACTCGGGACCGGTGATTCAAATGAACGACCGCGAAGGTTATGCTGGTATAGCAGAAAAGGGAGTCACCGCGGGCGCTGCTGTACTTCAATGGAACCAAAATGCTTGGAAGGTTCAGATCGTTGGTAATAATGTACGGAAGAGTGTAAGAATAAATGGAATTTACTAATAATATGATATGCTGGGTGAGCTGGAAAAAAGAGTCTGCAAGGGCGCTGCTGCACACGGATGAGACCGAAGTGACAACTTCGGAATGATGATGATAAATCAATGATAGAATGATGATAATTGAATAAAATTTATTGGTATTATGACTACGCGTTTCAATGCCGTACCGGCATCTTCATCAGGTCATGAAAGAGAGCACAAAAATCACTGTTTAAATAGAAACTTAAAGTTCGAAAAAACCCGCCAATGTGAACGAGGGCAGGGCGTTCTAGTGACGTCAGAGTTCAAAGGTTAAAACATGACAGATAACAATGAACAACACATAATAAACATAATCAAAATGATAAAAAAGGAAAGATAAAATCCATATACTAGGAAACGATATAAGAACAATGAAACTAGTGGCACAGAATGAATCGCAAGGAATGCAGAACTAAATGAGGGGCTGTCCGTGAAATAAACGGATAAAAATAGGTGCTGGTGTAAATGCTGGTGTAAATGCAAGATATAAAACAATTATAAACAGTATAAGAATATAATAAAATATGTAAAATATATAAATGGTCAGCATATTGGCACAATAATCAGGAATGTCAGAGAGACAAATAAAAATTTATCCTTATACACTCTAAAGAACGGAGTCGGCAAAAGCCGGTAAAACATAAATAACGGCTCAACGAATTTAGAAGAAAGAGATGTCATATGTATAAATTTAGAATGCAAAAACATAAATGTGAGCATTACTGAGAGAATAAGAGTAACAATAATGTATATATATTTATGCATTCTAAATTTATACATATGACATCTCTTTCTTCTAAATTCGTTGAGCCGTTATTTATGTTTTACCGGCTTTTGCCGACTCCGTTCTTTAGAGTGTATAAGGATAAATTTTTATTTGTCCCTCTGACATTCCTGATTATTGTGCCAATATGCTGACCATTTATATATTTTACATATTTTATTATATTCTTATACTGTTTATAATTGTTTTATATCTTGCATTTACACCAGCATTTACACCAGCACCTATTTTTATCCGTTTATTTCACGGACAGCCCCTCATTTAGTTCTGCATTCCTTGCGATTCATTCTGTGCCACTAGTTTCATTGTTCTTATATCGTTTCCTAGTATATGGATTTTATCTTTCCTTTTTTATCATTTTGATTATGTTTATTATGTGTTGTTCATTGTTATCTGTCATGTTTTAACCTTTGAACTCTGACGTCACTAGAACGCCCTGCCCTCGTTCACATTGGCGGGTTTTTTCGAACTTTAAGTTTCTATTTAAACAGTGATTTTTGTGCTCTCTTTCATGACCTGATGAAGATGCCGGTACGGCATTGAAACGCGTAGTCATAATACCAATAAATTTTATTCAATTATCATCATTCTATCATTGATTTATCATCATCATTCCGAAGTTGTCACTTCGGTCTCATCCGTGTGCAGCAGCGCCCTTGCAGACTCTTTTTTCCAGCTCACCCAGCATAGCATTTGCGGTCGTTCATCTTGAATCACCGGCCTCGAGTCCCGGCAGCAGCAGCACCTTTCTCTCCATCGCTTATTTTTCATTGCTTCAAGGTAAGCATCACTCTTCTCAATTATCCATTCTCACTTGGGTAACCTGCACCATGTGGCGCCGTGTTTCGTTTTCTCTCACTAATAATATGAATAGTAAGCTTAAGCAGCCCGAAAATTACTGGATCTTTAAAATGAAGACCCTCCAACCGGATGGCCTTAATGATATATCCGAATCCACTCTTGATTAGTATATCACTTTATTATTTATCATTTAACTTTGTGTTTTCTGCGGTTAAACATCATTGATTATCAACTTATCATTATATTATTGTGTTTACGAAGGTATATTACACTTATTCTGGTGATTTTCTTGTACATTATGATGCTACTTCTTCTATCATATCTTTGTTTTTGTTTTATTCTTTAAATTCATTACTATTGACATTTATATTTATTTTCATTCATTTTCATTTTTCACAGTTATATTATATATTTTTTTGTACATTATGATGCTACTTTCCGGTTATTTTTATTTTTTATTTTTTTTTATTTCATTATTATTTTATATTTCATATTTCATTTTATTTTATTCATTTTCCATTATTATCATCCATTATCATTATTATCATTTTTGTCTTTATGCCTCTACTTATTAATGATCATAAATTCCTGTACCTATGATATCGATTTCACTGTATCACCTAATACATTTTAGCCCTGCCGACTTTACATTTCAGTGTATCTCATATATATCACTTTTATACATAACCCGTTTACCATGTTACCAGTTAATTTCGTATACATTTTTGATGCTCCCCCCCTCAGATATATTATTCATTATGTTCCCTTTTTGAATTTCATTCATGACACATTGCTTTCTCCTTATTTCGTTTTGTCATCTATTACAATTTATCGGCTTTGCCGACTTTGTTTTAATTTATAAGACTATTACCTCTCTGTCATTTCCCGACAGTTCTGTTAATTTTTTTCTACTGTTTTATTATTCATATGGACATTTCTTTCTATGAAAATAATTTTTTTCCTATTGCCGATGTATTACCACCTTTACCTTTATATATATATATACATTTTTTTATATATATATATATATATATATATATATATATATCATATATAATGTTTTATATTCTAATTTATTATACAATTTTGGCTATTTAATATTTCTGAAATCTAGCCTGCCTCAACTAGTGGGTTGTTTTATTCCCATTTCCTTATATGTATATCGCCGCTTTGAATCATTGCCGACATTATGGTTATCATTCTGTTAATTATATAAATTCTGGTACATAAAGGTTAGTACCTTTGTACTATACACCGGATTTTGTAGTCCATACCTATATATTTTTAATTACTTACATTTTTAATTACTTACATTATTATTCTATATTATCGGGCAGCCTTTTTTTTCAGTGTCGCTTCGGCACACATTACGTACTACATTTCAAACCTTCTTAATTACATGGTTTTCATTATGTTCTCTTTTCATACATTTTAAACTCTTCTTTCTCTATTCATTTTTTATTGTTTTTATTATATGACATACTTTTACTGTTTTTGTGTGTTTCTCCGGTCCTGTGTATTTTGAACTTTGAACTGTGACGTCACTTAAACACCTTGACCCCGTTCACATTGGCGGGTTTTTCAACATCAACATGGCTATTTAAACAGTGACTTTTTGTTTGTTCATCCATGACCTGATGAAGATGCCAGTACGGCATTGAAACGCGTAGTCATATTATTAATAAATTCCATTTATTTAAAAAAAAAAGTCATATTATTAATAAATTCCATTTATTCTTACACTCTTCCGTACATTATTACCAACGATCTGAACCTTCCAAGCATTTTGGTTCCATTGAAGTACAGCAGCGCCCGTGGTGACTCCTTTTTCTGCTATACCAGCATAGAGGTCAATAATGCAATTTTTCAGCCACCACTAGGGTCTTACCATATACAAATGTATACACCTCCAAATAAATAAGTGCGAAATATGCTCCCTCTAGTGGTGACTTTAGGCAGCTAGAATTTAATCACATTAAAGGGGTTGTCCACTACCGGACAACTGATGATCTATCCACCGGATAGGTCAACAGTATATGATCTGTGGGGGTCTGACACCCGGGCCCCAGACGGATCAGCTGCTCCGGCTGCCTGCAGGCATCAGATGTCATTGCACAGTATGCAATGTACGGGACTGGAAGCAGTTGGCTCCATACATTGCATAGTGGCCGAGCTGCAGCTCTGCTCCTATTCACTTGAATCGGCCGCTATTTCGTGACCGGAGCCATCTGCTTCCGGCATGGATGTCCGGTGCCCGCAGGCAGCTGTAGCAGCTGATCGGTGCGGGGTCTGGGTGTCAGACCCCCACTGATCATATACTGATGACCTATCCATTGGATAGGCTGTCTGGTAGTGGACAATCCCTTTAAGGGTAATTCAACAAAACAGTCCCCTTTGTAAATGTATCCCCTGGATATCCAGCTCCTAAAGCTACCCACGGTCACCTACAGTCAGTACATGAGTCAGTATAACTAGAGGTACAATTTAAAGGGGCTTTTAAAGTGGCCTGATTTGAGTCTGCAATAAATTAGCGGACCACCCAGGGTTACAGTCTTTAGAAGGTTCCTTTAGTAAACTCTGCAGAAAAAAAAGAAGTAAATTTGTATGGGATATAGGAGCCTGTAGATGCAAAATGCCTGGGGCCTTAAAGGGAACCAGTCACCAGCATTTCACCTATTGAACTTTACTTGTCCCTCACTGGCCGCTGCTATAAAAAGTTCATTGGCGTTATCCCCTATCCTAAACTCCTCCTCCGACTGTAAATAACGGTCTGCAAACATTTTGCTCCTTTTATCGTAATAATCCGGTGTCCATTTGTAAGCACACACCAGAAGAGGATGTCAATGCACAAGCAAGGATTGTGTGTGCTGGGGGAAGGCGATGAGCTGTCAATCAAAAAGTAAGGAGGCGGGGTAAACTCTGAAAGACTTGAGGAATGAACATATGACTCTTTTCAAAGGAAGATCTGACTCTTTTCAAACGAAGATTTGACTCTTTTATGCTCATTAGCATACGGTGTGGGAACACTTAAAAGCTGAATACTAAAGCTACAGAGCAGAATATGAAGACAATTATAGGTTATATAGAAATGATTTTTCACCCATTACCACCTGGTATTGCTGGTTTAATAGGTGAAATGCTGGTGACAGGTTCCCTTTAAGCTTTCTCTTTAATAATCTTTTCCAACAAAGTTGGAAGCTACAATTATCATAAATGTCTTGTGTGCTGAAGGATTAAGATTTCGTTTCACAGGAACGAAGAGGCCGACACCTGAAAAACAACCCCATATTATTATCCTCCTCCACCAAACATTACAGTTGGCAAAATGCAGTCAGGCGGGTAACGTTCTCCTGGCATTAACCAAACCCAGACTCGTCCATCAGACTCCAGATAGAGAAGTGTGATTCATCACTCCACAGAACAGGTTTCCACTGCTCCAGAGTCCAGTGGCGGCGGCTTTACACCACTCCATCTGGCACTTGGCATTGTGCTTGGTGATGTAAGACTGGCATACAGCTGCTCGGCCCCCGTGCCATGAAGCTCCCGGGGCAGTTTTTGTGTGGATATTAATGCCAGAGGAGGTTTGGAGCTCTGCAGTTATTGAGTCATCAGAGAGTTGGTGACTTTTATGCTCCCCAGCACTCGGCTCTGTAACTTTACGTGGTCCCCACTTCATGGCTGATTTGCTGTGGTTTCTATAAGCTTCCACTTTACAATAATATCACTCACAGGTGATGGTGGAATAACTTGGACGGATGAAATGTCATGAACTGACTTGTTACATCGGTGACGTCCTATTACAGGACCGCGCTGGGATTCAGTGATGTCTTTACAACGACCCGTTCTATCACAAATGTCTTTAAAGCCGACTCCATGGCGAGTGCTGGATTTTATACACTTGTAGCAATGGGACCGACTTAAATTTAATTAATAAGAGGTGTGTCCCAATACTTTTGTCCATATTGTGTATCTTACATCTTGCTGCCAGATACTACAGGACGCCTTCAGATGTCTTTTTGGTGTCCATGCATGACGTGCTTTGGCAGTATAAGAGGAATTACACAATATTCGGCAGGGGGTTTTAATGTTCTGGCTGATCGGCGTCTGACCCCACATGGAGCTGTAATATGAAGGTCTGAAAAGCCCTTTATCATATGTAAGGATTCATGTAATCAATAGAAAAAGGTTTGGTTTCACCGCATCTCATTCTAGATCAATATGGTAAAAGCAGATATCCAGTTGTGATCTGAAAAATAACCTGAGTGACTACCTATGGGTAATACCCACCTGCTATATATAGATATGTTATTTATATGTATGGAGCTTCTACCTCTCCTGGAATCCCCATAGTCACTTGGTTCTACTGGCTGCCATTCTTCCTGATGTTGAATTTCAATAATTTCCCTTAGGCCCCATGCACACGAACGTAAAAAAGCCTGCAATTATGGCCCGTAATTACGGCCCGTAATTACGGGCCCATAGACTTCTATTGGCCACGGGTATGCGTACGGGAAGGTGCCCGGGCCGTTGAAAAATATAGCACATGTCCTATTTCAGGCCGTAATAACGGCACGGGCAGGCCCATAGAAGTCTATGGGGCTTCCGTAATTACGTGTGACTACGTGTGTGCACCCGTAATTACGGGAGCGTTGCTAGGTGATGTCAGGGGATAGTCACTGTCCAGGGTGCTGAAAGAGTTAAACGATCGGCAGTAACTGTTTCAGCACCCTGGACAGTGACTTCCGATCCCAATATAGAAAAACCTGTAAAAAAAATAGACGTTCATACTTACCCAGAACTCCCTGCTTCTTCCTGCAGTCCGGCCTCCCGGGATGACAATTCAGCTCATGTGACCGCTGCAGCCAATCACAGGCTGCAGCGGTCACATGGTCTGCCGCGTCATCCAGGGAGGTCGGGCTGGATGTCGAAAGAGGGACGTGTCACCAAGACAACGGCCGGGTAATTATGAATTTCTTTTACTTTTACTATGGAAAGGGCTGCCCCTTCTCTCTACCCTGCACTGCTAGAGAGAAGGGGCTGCCGATTAGTGCAGTGCAATTCTGAAGCGAAAACGTGCCCATAAATACGGGTGGAATACTGGTGACACCGGACCCACGGGTCCGTAAATACTGGTGCAATACGGGTTGAATACGTATGACCAAGGACCTGTATTTATACCAGTATTTACGGGAGGAAAAAAATAAATTTGTGTGCATGAGGCCTTACCCTGTTCCAGCAGCAAGTCACCAGTGGCAGCCGTGGCTCTAGCCACAGGCTGCATCAAGTTACCTTGCAAACTGAATGACTTCTCCCCCCTCCTGCGATGCCTCCTGCTGGCAGTTCTGGCGGGCCATGGCAACCGGACCCTCCTAGATGACATCACTCTGGTAGCTTATTTAAAGCGGACTCTAACCCCAAAGCCTTGTCTTTTTTTTTAACGTATATCCTTTGCTATTGACTCTGATCCTGACCTTGGCTTTCCGGATTTCGCTTCTATGTCATCCCTTGGATTTGTCACCTGGTACCGGTTAGTCTCCTCCTGATTTTAACCTTTGGCCTGTACTCTAACTATGCCTCTGTCTCATTCTCTGGTTGTCGCATTCTGACTACTATCCTGGTGATGAACCCTGGCTATGACTCAATTGAGTACATTTCTCGGCGTGAATGCCCGGGAAATGGTTAAGCTGAAAAGAGGTGTCCAGTTGCATGGAGACAGTATTTGCATTGTTCTCATCAATGTTCACTCACGACGTGTCTAATATTTGTCCTGTCTACAGACCTTTCACATTCGGTCAACAAGAACGCTTCGGTAAAAATTTTCAGGACCAAAGAGAATCAATATGTTGACCATTGTGCTAACAATTATTGATATTATTGCTCTATCGAGTTCATTTTTAGGCAACACCTTCCTTCTTGTCGTGAATGCCCTGGAATGGGTGAAAAACAAAAACATTAACAGGTCTGATCAACTTATTTGTGGCATCAGCTTCTTCAGCTCATTATACGAAGTTCTTACATTTTGTGGATATATTTTGCGGTTACCACAGATCAATTTGGTGTTCACTTTTGAAGTCCAAAGGGTTAGCACAGTTGTGTGTCTGGCAATAATGTCTTGTAACATCTGGCTTTCCACCTGGCTATCTGTACATTTTTGCTTCCGAATTGTGAACATCCAACACCAGTTCTACGTGTATCTCCAAAGAAGATTCCCCAAGATGATCCTATTGCTCCTACTTCCATCCGTTATTGGCTCCTTCTTATTAAGTCTTACTTTCTCATGGGACTTATCGGAGAAAAATTGGTCAAAGATGGTCCTCAATGCTTCCCGACAAAATACGTCTGCCTCATTCGATCCACCAAGATGTGTTTGCTTGTATGAAGCTTTCATTGGGTTGTCTTCTTTGGGGCTTCTTTTCTCTTTAGCATCACTGGTGACCATTATGAAATCTATCTACGGACACATGAAGAAGATGCAAAAAAGTGGTGACAGCTGCCGAAACCCTAATCTAGATGCTCATATCAAAGCCACCAAAACGATAGCTTTATTACTCATAATCAATGCGTTTTTCTGCTATGGCCTTACGCTGACTGCTTTTAAAGGGAACGATTCCACGTGGAACCCCTATTTATATATTTTTACTTCTGTTTGCTATGCCCTTAATTCTTTGAACATAATACTAGGTAATAGTAAACTTAAGAGAAGATTTTTTTGCCAGATTTGTTCCCTGTTCTTTCTACTGAATACAGAATAATAATGGATTTGTCTTATATTTTTGGATATTACTACACTGTCTAGTACAGCTGATGGAGCATGCTTACTGCCACGTATGTTGTGTGGCTCGGGGGGACAGGGGAACGGGGTCCCCTGTTCAAGTGATTATGCGGGTCCCAGCAGTCACCAGTCTAAGGGTATGTTCACACGTAGAATCAAAAACGTCTCAAAATATGGAGCTGTTTTCAAGGGAAAACAGACCCTGATTTTCAGACGTTTTTTGAGCAACTCTTATTTTTCGCGGCGTTTTTCGCTGCATTTTTTACGGATGTTTTTGGAGCTGTTTTCATTGGAGTCTATGAGAAAACTGCTCCAAAAACGTCCCAAGAAGTGTCCTACACTTCTTTTGACGAGGCTGTAATTTTACGAGCCGTCTTTTGACATCAACGCGTAAATTGACGGGTCGTCGGCACAGTACATCGTAAAGCCCATTGAAAGTAATGGGCAGATGTTTGCCGACGCATTGGAGCCGTTTTTTCAGACGTAGTTCGAGGCGTAAAACGCCTCCATTACGTCTGAAAATAGGTAGTGTGAACCCAGCCTAACATTTACCATCTATCCAGTGGAATTAATATTTTTAGCTGGAATATCCCTTTAAGAAGAATCAATATTTGACTACAAAAATGTAAATCGAGTCATGACTGCCCATACATTGCCCTTCGGAGGTAGAGGAATGTACAGGAAGTCCTTACTGTGCCACCGCAGGGTAAATTATGCATTCCATGGTGTCCAGTGAAATCAAAGGACCATCAATGTAATGCATGGACATGTTTGGTCCTCTAGAACAAGAGCCACTCTTTGAAGTCGCTCTCTATTCTGGCCGATAGGGACCCCAAATGAATGTTGGAAATAAATGGGCTGCCCGGTCCTTCAGAGGGAGAGAGGCTTTTTGTTGCCGCTCTTCACTCTGGCTGATAAATGAGGGTGCTGTTCGTGGGATTCCCTTCTATTGACTCATGGTATTATAAATTGGGTTTTCTTAACCAGACAAGTTGGTCTTTTTGGTGGGATCGGCCAAAGAACTCCTCTATATAGGACCCAACAGTTCCCTACCTGCAGATGTCGGTAGAAAGAAGATCAAGCATGTAGGATTTCTACATGCCTGATCCTTTGTTTCCCCGTAAAATTGACCTTTTTTCAGACGAACGTAGAATACGCCATGTGACAGCCGTTAAAACAACCGCTGTCACACGGACTCATGTTTTTCAATGGGGCCGTTCACACGTCCGTTGTTTCAGCAGACCGTGTGAAGGGTCCATTGAAAAATAGAACATGTCCTATTTTCTTCCGTTTTCACGGATACCTCCATAGAATCAAAGGCTACGGGGATCCGTGAAAACGGGACCCACACGGGGCAACTCAGATGTGAAAAACTGCAGTTTTTCACATCCGAGTTTCCTCATGTATGTCTGAATAAGGCCTAAAGCTCAGTTTTTTTTTTTTTAAATGTAGACCCCCTTTGAAGCACTAGAGGGCACAATATGACTGGTAGGACTTGGGCTGGGTCTTGGGCTTACTGCCAGTGCAGAGAAGCGAATATTACAATAGACTATATTATTAAAGTGCCACACCAGTGAATTAATCTGTTATGTATATGAACAAACTGTAAGAATGAAAACATAATAAATATTCCTACCAATAAAAGTGATATGTTTCCAAGTCACAATTGAGCTGAGGGGGTCACAATTTGTAAAGGAGGAAAGACAGCCGTATATATTGATTAAAAAAATGCTTTAAACGGGTTATCGCCACTCTTGACCATGGACTGTGTACAGTCTTGCGGTTCAACTCTATTCACTTGAATGTAATACCATACACAGCCATGGACAGGAGTGGCGCTGTTTCTGGAGAATGCGAATAGAGGACTACCGAGGAGCACGCCAGCGTTATAGTTGAAGAATCTGCCCAATAAAAGTACAGCCACAATTGTGTAGAGTATGTAGTATCTACCCCCAATGTGACCTCCGTCCCTGCCCCCGCAGTCATAGATCATCATGGTAGCCTAATCCCTGGACACCTCACACAGCCAGCAACATCACAGATCAGTACAGGGATATACTGTATGGCACTATTCACCTGGGCAGTGTATGTAATATGTATGTTGGGGCTATGTGATGTTTTCTGACCGCTGTATACACTGTCTCCGGTATACGCTTATATAAAGGGGACCGCTTGGGTAAGGATCTGTGACAAGTACTTTGGGTGGATCTGTGATAAGCACTCTGGTGGGCGATCAGTGACAGGCACTCTGGTGGGCGGTCTATGCCGGTCTCTGAGGAACATTTGTGGCTGACACACCACATGGAGCTTTTGAGGCTGTTGTCCTGGGTGGAGATCTCCTAAAATTTGAATCACCATTCGAGGGAAATTTTAAGCCCTACCTCGATCCACCCAGGAACACCCACAGACCCTCCCATAAACGCCTATTTTGGGTCACACTTGCATAAACCCTTGAGAGCTGTTTTGTGGGATAACAGGGGTGGTATGAACATCTTCTGGGTGTGGGCCGATTTGCCTTTTAAATCTTTGCCACGTGCCCCACAAATTTGTTAAAATGACCCTGCATATGGCAATAGAGCCTAGTGTAACAGTAAAGGAGTACAATAACCAATTCATAATGTATCTGTAACATTTATCTACTGAATGTTGTAACGGGGCCTGTGGATAGAGAGACTGTCATAGGGCCTACAGAGGATGGTGGGAACCCACTGTGTCATCAAGGGTCACATGGGGCTAAACCAGATAGCGGAATCTAAGGGAACTCCAGGTATTCACTACCTCCCAGAGAAGTCTCCCTTAGCGATGGCCGTCGTTATGGTAAAGGAACAGCAGACGAATGCCAGGTTAGGTATAGCATAGGTCGGCAGACGAGCACGGTTGGTAAAGCCAAAGGTCAGGGCAGGCGGCAGAGGTACGTCACGGGTCACTAGGAAGAGGTCAGGGCAGGCAGCAGGCAAGGAGAGTCAAGGTAAAAGCTGAGGTCAGACACAGGAAAAACAAATAATTGATCAGATATCACTAGCAAGCTGGGAGGATCCAAATTGCTCAAGCAATGGTGGACAGGGGGAGGTTCCTTTTATACCCTGGGAGAGTTAAGTAGTAGGTGCGCGCTGGCCCTAAAGATCGGGGGAGTCAGCAAGCGCACGCACTAGGTAGTGTATGAAACACAGAAGGAGAGAGCAGCAAGGGATGCCGCAATTAGAAAAGAGTGAGGCAGGAACGTCGTCTCCACCAAGAGCTGGAGGACGCCGTGGAGAGGTCAGTATATGACGGCGGGGAGCAGTGGGAGCGACGGCGGCGGCCGTTACAACCGTAATCCCCATCTACTATACATATAGATGTTAGCGTGTTACTCTTTACAAACATAAAAATCCAGCATACACTTGTATAACTTGGAGATCTTTCTCCTTATCACAGAACTATAACCTAGCGCCACTCCTGTTCAGAAGCGGTATATGGTATTACAGCCCGTTCCCATTAAAGTAAATGGAACTGAAGGGTAATACCAGATACAGACCATGAACAAAAGTGGCGCTGTTTCTGGGCTGTGTCTGGTATTACAGCTTATTCCCATTCAAAAGAACGTATTACCGGATAAAACCATTAGACAAGAGTGGCGCCGTATCTGGAAAAAATGCAGACCCTTTTTCTCTTTAAATTTGTCTTTATTAAGAATTTCGATGTCACAGCATATACAGATATTTCAAAACCATCTTATACAGATAAATCAGTGTAGACATAATTTTTATAAGCAAACAAAACATAGTATAACATAAACAACATTAACAAGAAATGTGATCAATGTGGATACACCGCATCGCATTTGAAATTGACATTCTGTGTCCAGGCTTTCCATACAGCAGAAAAGGAATCAACCGTATTTGCACCATAAGCAATGAGCTTTTCATACAGGTAGGTGGTATTTAGTAGTGAGATCACTTTCTCAAGAACTGGAGCCTTCGGGCTCTTCCAATGTCGGGTTATAACTAATTTAGCAAGGAGCAGGATTTTGCAGACCAAAATTCTACATTGTGCCGGTATATCCTGGATACCTATAGACAGTAAAGCCAGTCGAGGTACAGCAGGAAGTGTAAATCTTAATACATCAGATAATAATCGGAAGATATCTTCCCAATATGACTTCAATATAGGACAGCTCCACAGGGTATGGTATAGAGACCCTCTGCACCCACAATTTCTCCAGCAAGTAGACGGAGAACTCGGATACATAGAATGTAATCGGTCAGGTGTAAAATACCATCTCAGCATAATTTTCATAGCCGCCTCGAGATGAGAGCTACACCTGAGTGATCTATGATTTAAAGTCAGTGCACCTGTCCATTCCTTCTCAGTGAAGGAGGCACCCAACTCTCGTTCCCACACTCTAAAAGGATATGCCTTCTGAAAAACCGTATGGTCATGTAACAAGCTATAGATCGGCTTTAGACCTCTGGTGCCTTTTTGAAATATAGTAAATATCTGAGAATTATATCTGATTAGACCAATATTGGTACTGGACAAAAAATGTCTTATTTGTAAATATTTATAGAACTCACTTCGATGTAGCGAAAATTTAGCCGATAAATCCGTAAAAGACCTAAGGAGGTTATTGTCAATGAGCAAATACCTCGTCTAACCCATAAATTAAACTTCAATGAAACTTCAAATGCTGAAAGTCGACATGCTTCAGTAGAGATAGCTTCTAGAAGTGGCAGATAATTAGCCTTATAGAGTTTTTGATGTGAGACAGTTAACGTGAGTCCCAAATACTGTATGTCCTCTGATTGCCAATCCAAAGGGAATCTATGTTTCAAAATGGAGAGTGGATCGGAGGTGATGTGAAAAGGTAGTATCTGTGATTTCTGTGTGTTCAATTTATACCCTGAGATATTCCCGAAGTCCTTGATAATATCGAGAGTTCTCCCTAACGATATGCCAGGGGCACTCAATGTAAGTATGACGTCATCCGCATATAAAGATATAACATGAGTACGATCTCCAATTTGTATACCCTTTACCAAGCTATCCTCCCGTATAACCTGCGCAAGGGGTTCAATAGATAGCACAAAAATTAGAGGGGATAAAGGGCACCCCTGCCTGGTACCATTAGTAATGGGAAATTCGTCTGACAGAGAGCCGTTAGTAAATACCCTGGCCGACGGGTCTGAGTATAAAGCTTGAATTGACGATAGAATATGTCCCGAGAAACCCATCCGCTTCAGCACGGAAAAGGCATACATCCAATTGATGCGGTCGAAAGCCTTTTCGGCGTCGAGCGAAAGTAAAATTGCAGGTATCTCTCGTGTGGATAGATAGTTAGTGATATTTAATACCCTTCTAGTGTTATCAGTAGATGGTCTACCTTTTATGAATCCAGCCTGATCTTCCCTAATCAGATTCGGTAAAAGTGGAGCTAATCTAGACGCTAGCACTTTAGCATATATCTTCAAATCAGTATTTAACAGCGAAATAGGTCGAAAGTTTTGGGGAGCGTCTGGGCTCTTTCCGGGTTTGGGAAGGGTAACTATCAATGCGGACTGATTCTCTTTGGGGAATCTGCCAGTCAGACTCGCGTCTTGGTTTGTCTGTCTAAGATATTTAATAAGGATATTTTGGAAGGTTTTATAATATTCATTTGTTAACCCATCAGGGCCGGGTGATTTCCCCAAAGGAAGCTTTTTTATTACAGTCAGAATTTCTGCATCAGTAATAGGACAGTTAAGGGTGGACAGTTGGTCTAAGGTCAAAGTGGGGAGATTAATAGATTGTAAAAATTCCTGAATATTGTCTTCTGTCACCAGAGAAGATCCAGGCTCCTCCTTCAAATTGTAAAGCGACGAGTAGTAAGCCTTAAATTTGTTAGCAATTTCCCTCGGGTCATACACTTTTCCCTTTGCTCCTTCTGTTAATAGAAATGGGATTCTGGCTTTCGTATATTGCCGTTTAAGTCTGGAGGCCAATAGTTTACCCGCTTTATTGTTTTGAGAATAATAGTGGGAATTCGTTTTCCTAACCTTCTTGTCATATTTTTGTAGCAGGCACGCTCTTAACTGATTTCTCAGATCCATACGTTTCTCAGCGTGATCTGATGTTTGTTGGGTTTTATTTAGTCATTCTAGCTGTTTGATATTCTCTATAAGGGACAGCGTCTGTTTTGTCTGTTCCCTCCTGTCTCTATGCCCAAGTTTAATGAAAGTTCCTCTAATATATGCTTTATGAGCATTCCATAGAATATCTGAGCTAGTAACAGATGGGGCATTTAAGCTGAAAAATTCTCTGAGATCCCGTTCTATCGTAGATTTATGTGCAGAATGAGAGAGAAGGTATGGATTGCATCGCCAGAGATAGGTGTCTGGAGCCTTATGTTTTTCCTCTATGTGAAGTGTGATAGCCGCATGGTCAGACCATGTAATAGTTTCAATGATAGAAGATTTAGACATAAACAGTAATGCTCTGTCCACCAGAAACATATCTAGCCTAGAATAACTATTTAGATTAGAAAAGAGACACGGCGCCGCAAATGAGAATCTGATACTTATCAGAGGAATGGTGAGTGCGGTGATTCCGCTTACCTCGGGTGGTGGACACCCGAGGTAAGCGGAATCACCGCACTCAAAATTCCTCTGATAAGTATCAGATTCTCATTTGCAGCGCCGTGTCTCTTTTCTAATCTACATAGCAATCCGGCTGGACGTCTCACACAAAGTCCTTCTGAAGTGTACGTTCCTGGCATACGAAGAGCTCCTCGTTAGGACACAGTACACCTACTGTTCAGGAGCCTCGGACATTGGCTGCCCATCCAAACTCTCCTTTCACTTTCACTTCCCTGTTGGATCAATACTGCACTGTATAGGAAATCTCGGATACCTGTTACCCTACAATTTATCCTTTCCAGCCTGTCACTCGCATATCCACAAGATGATGGAATCTTTAGTGGAGAGAGTAAAATCCCGTGAAACACTACTAACTGAAATGACCAAGTTTGATGGGGAAAAAGACACCATGGTCACTTATGACAACCCTTTCAATAAGGAATCAACCAAAATTATGACTACCTTATTTCTACAGTTGGAAGCCTTTCAGAGCATCGACTGTCATTTCTTAAACATATACATATGTGAAAAAATGGCCCCTAGAGGCCTCAGAATAACAATTGATTCCCCTTTTTCCACAGATTCTGATTTTAGCTCAAATTGGTACAAATATCTAGAGCATTGCAACCTAGGGTTTATTGACCGTCTAATCTATAAAAGATCTGAATTGCTACGATCTTTTTCATCTGATATTGAGGGACTTGTCGACCAATTTGTTCCTTTTATCCTTCACCCAGACTTCAAAAAACTTGAGAAATCAACATTTGATCGCCTCAAACAATTTGAGAAATCAATTATCGCTAAAAAATTATGCAAACTTACACGTGATAGAAACGACTATATTAATAGCGAAATTGGGGATTGGACTTCCACCCAACCCCCAAACAACAACCACACTAATACAATCAAGAAAACATTTCTCCCCAATCATTCCATCAAGTCCACCATTAGACCCAAACCCTCACCCAGGATTCATCCGAGACACAAATCCTTTTTTCCCCCCCAGGGTTCAGGTCCAACACCCTCCTTGTCCTGTTCCATTCACCAATTACCCAATCCCATTAGGTCATTTTCTCCCAAACTAACTACTCCCTTGCCCCTAACCCCCCTCCCCCCACGGATCCCTGCACCCAATAAAAACCCTCCGGGAGTTATCCCCCAATTCGCTTTCAAATCCTGTGATCTGGATGCACACCTCATTCTCCATAATCTCCTTCCCAGCACCCCCTTAGGGTTCTCCCTCAATCACCCCAGATCCAATGAATCTAACACTAACACCCTGACCCCGGACCATTCACCCTCTCTCCTGGATCTTACGACCCACTTTGTTGGATCTTCCCCCATATTAACCCCCCTCAATTTCCCTTCCTATCCAGGTCCATCTGATTTCCCCCTTCCCTCTTTTTTAGACCTTCCCCTTGTTCCCACGATGCCTCCCATCACGCCCCTCCGCCAATCCCGGGAGGGGCACGTAACCCCATCCCAAACCCTAATTTCGTATTTCCCACTAGTACCAAGGGCCCACTCAAAGAGAAAACTAGGTTTAGATACCGAGGCTGTAGAGGGGGGAGACACCGCGGTAAGAATTCCACCATTATCGTTAAAAAAGAAACACAAGCTAACCTGACTAAAATCTTCAACCTATCCACATACACCCCCAATATAGACGAAACTAGCCTATTATCCAAAGGACTGTCCTTCTGTCCCACCTCATCCCATGATGGATTCGATCTATTCATGGATTTAAACAAATTTATGCGTAAAATGACCCTCTTACGTCACTTCGCCATCACTCCATTAGTGACTACACCTAATCTGATTGCATTAGACACCATTACACCCGTTATGACTGACCTCCGTCCCAAATCCTCGTTCTATCCCCTGCACCATAGGGGTCCGGCCATAGAAACTTTCTCTAATTTGGTTAGTACTGATTTTAAAACTATCCAACATTATAGTAACCCCAAGGATAATTTGTCCTTTGCCCAACGGAGAGCTTTAAACAATCTCCAAAAAAACCAGAACATCGTAATTAGGTCCGCAGATAAAGGGGGGGTATAGTCCTCCAGGACAGATCCGATTATTTAAAAGAAGCCCACAGACTACTGTCAGATACCCTATATTATGAAGAACTCAAATATAATCCCATCTCTGAGTTTATAATAGAATATAAATCCTTGATAGAAACTGCTTTTACTAATAACCTTCTATGCAAAAAAGAAAAAACTTTTTTGAATGTCCCATTTCCAAGCATCCCATTCATGTATCACCTCCCCAAAATACACAAAACCCTTCTCAACCCACCAGGCCGACCAATAATCTCCGGAATAGGCTCCCTGACGAGCAACCTATCTCACTTTGTAGACATTCACCTTCAACCCTTAGTTATGAAATTACCTGCCTTCCCCAAGGATTCCACTCAACTCATAAATGATCTTTTTCAATTACAATCAACCTGTGATATATCTAATATTAGTTTTATCACAGCGGACGTATCCTCACTTTACACTAACATCCCCCATACGCAGGGTACACAAGCCATCTTAGACTACCTCACAACAGACTCGCGGTACTCAAACTTACAACTTAATTTTATCATAGATTGTGTAGATTTTATTCTAACCCACAATGTTTTTAACTCCGATGGAAAATTCTACAAACAAATACAGGGATACGCAATGGGAACACGGTTTGCCCCCTCGTATGCAAACCTTTATATGGGGGCTTTTGAAGAAGCCCTCATTCTCAGCGAACATGTTTTTAGAGATAAAATTCTGCTTTATGAACGTTTTATCGATGATTTGTTTTTTATATGGAAGGGCGACTCCAACACTGCCAGTGATTTTATAGGGGCTCTAAATAATAACAACTTTGGCCTCACTTTTACCCACAACTTCTCGGACACAAACATAGATTTTTTAGACTTAACAATAGGTAAAAATAATGGCCATTTTACAACTAGGACCCATTTTAAAATGGTCGATGTAAATAGCTACCTCGATTTTAAAAGTGCACACTATCCCCCGTGGCTTAGAAACATACCATTCGGCCAATACCGACGAATTAGAAAGAACTGTTCAGATGATGTAACCTTTGACCAAGAATGTAGGATTTTACACCAGAGATTTTTGGAGAAAGGCTTCCCCAAGAGTCTCATTAAAGGTGCAGAGTCCAAAGCCAGGAGTCTTACACAAAAAGAATGCATTCAAATAAAACACACAAATACCAAGAATAAATCAAGTCAAAAAATGGTTAAAACAAACTTCATTACTGCATTCACAAAAGGGAGCAATACCATCGCTACCATTCTCCAAAAACATTGGCATATATTGACCAATGACCCCTTTTTAAAACCACTAATACCAGCCAAACCCAATATCACATATAGACGGGCGAAAACTATCCAAAATATAATAGCCCCTAGTAAACTACGGAAAATAAACACATCTAACCCGAGCCTAACGAGAGATTTAAAGGGCTCTTACCGATGTGGCCAAAATAGATGTCTTTGCTGCAATAACATTACAAATAAATGCAGAGAATACTTCTCAACAACGACCGGGGAAAAATTCATAATAAAAGACTTTCTAAATTGCGGGAGCACTTATATCGTTTACCTGCTTGAATGCACTTGTAATCTCCAGTATGTAGGTCGGACCACACAAACTCTGAGAAACCGTATAAACAAACACAGGTTCAATGTCACTAAAGGTTTTTTAAAACAAAGCGTGTCCCGCCATTGCATGTACAAGCATAAATGTAATTTTTCAAATATCAAGGTCACACCTATTGAACAGATACCATTAGACCTACCAGACAGATTCACCAGACTAAAGCAAAGAGAGAATTTTTGGATTTACAAATTAGAAACCCTACATCCGAAAGGTTTGAATGACCTCACGGAGTCCGCATTAGAATAAATTAAAAATAAGATCTAACATATATATATATAAAAATTGAAACCAATTTCAAATTGAACAAACAAAAAAACATGTGTCAAAAAACAATATATACAAAATACTCTGGAATAATTAGAAACCAAGATACCCGTTTTTTACGGAATATCGTTGTCCTCTTTGTATATATGAACCACCCTGTCCTTGTATAGGACAAGATTTTTACAAAATCGAATTCATTCACAAATATTAATACCAACCCATTCTATCTAAACATATAATCTACTGTCTGGATATATTCTATTATATTACATTGTTCTATCATACTGGCAAAATTCCAGGGATCTATTATATTATTGTATAGTATTATTCGATCATACCCCAACTTAATCACATTGTGTCCTCCAATCATAAAAGCAAGCGTTCTTCTGATCACGGCATACAATTGCATCATTTTAGCTAACTATTTATTTATACACAAACTAGATTTACAGTTAAACCAGTATTATCATGCTTTTTTATAATATCTATCTTTAATAAGGGCCCTTATTCAGTTTTAACTATTTAAATATCCCTTCATATTATTCCTATTACGGGTCATCGTCACTCACCAGTCCTGGCACCTTGCTCCCCTTCCGATTCTTTTGTATCGAGGACCGTAGCTTCAAGTAAGCCCAGCGTAATGTAGGCGCAGCCGTAATGAAGGAAGCGCATGACTAGGTGTTTGGGAGTTCTAGGCTATTATGTTCTAGGTATTATGTTTTAGGCTATATTTATAGGGATTGGAGGGTTATGTGAAAGGGGCATGGGGCAAAATGTATCTATATGTGGTGGGTGGAGAATAAAGTATATAAGTCCATGCGGGGAAGAGGCAGCCCTCTTTCCCGCTGGACAACAGGAGAAAGTTTTGTCCTGTTATTACATTTAAAAAAATATATATATATATATCATATTTTCACTTACCTGATGGACGCGGCGATGGAGACCACGATGGCCAGGATCCGGGATGCAGCGATGCAGCACGGCGTGGGATGGCTGGATGCGCTGATTGCCGGGGCTCTTCCTCCGGTTCCAGCGGCTGGAGAGGAGAGTGAGGGACGCAGCAGCAGGCGTTCCAGGCCTCAGGAGAGGCCTTCATCAGCAGAAACACCTCGGTCTGGTCGGCGCCGAGGGAGCCCCTCCAGGGACCCTCCTCCTCCTGCTGGTCCGGAGCTGCACCCTGGCGACGGGCCGCGGAGGTCTGGGAGGAATCCCATCAGGCGGGCAAGACCGGAGGTGACAGGAGGGGGGGGGGCCGCGGCGGCCATCTTCCTCCCTCCTGTCTGCAACGACAAGACCGGAAGTGGAGGCGGAACCGGAAGTGGAGGCTGAACCGGAAGTACACGCTGAACCAGAAGTACACGCTGAACCGGAAGTGCACGCTGAACCGGAAGTGACGGCTTTCTCCGGCGCCGATGTTCCTGGTGCCGGAGGAGCTCTTCAGAAGGACGTCCGGACATCAGACCCGATCCGGAGGAAGAGGCGGGCGGCCTCCAGATGGGGAGCGAGATCGCCTCCTGCTGGAGCAGGGAGGCGTGTGGCGGCGGCAGCGACCGGAAGGACCCGGGCAGCTTCGGTGAGCGACGCCGGGCCCCATCCGGACAAGGGGGGGCAGCGGTCTGCGAGACAAGTGACGAGCAGAAGATTTATTTTTGACAGCCCTGCAGAAGGACTGGATCGGCAGGGCTGTCAGTCTGAATATGTCGCGCCACCAGCGGGTGGCAGGATCGTGGACAAATATGTCGCGCCACCAGCGGGTGGCAGGACCGTGGACGGGCCGCGTTCCGCTGGGCCTAGAGCTTCACCGACCAGAAGTGCGCGGAGTTACGGGGAGCATGGGGTGCAGGAGCACCACTCCCTAGGATCGTCACGACCGACGCCTGGATTATCTGGAGTGATGGACGCGTCCGCTGGGAGGTCACCTCAGGGACGTACGGGTGAGTTTACCACGGATGTGGTGCCGGGGATGTGTGGGGGGGATGTGGGGGGGATGTTGTCAATGTCACAGATGCAATTGTTGTTTAGAGGGATGCAGGAGTATTTTATGAGAACTGTGCCAGGCGTAGAGCAGTCGCCAGCGAGGGTATGGGGCGCTGCTAGTGAGGCGTCTGCTAGTGCGGCAGGGAGTGCAGTTGCTAACGAGGCGATTTCTGGTGCGGCTGCTGCAGGGATTGCGGGTGTTAGTGACGTGGCGCCGGTTGTGGGTGCCGTAGTGGCGGTGGAAAAAGCGGTTGACGCGGCGGCGAGTGCGGCTAAGAAAGTGGTGGAGGATGTGCGTTTGGCTGACGCGGCTAAAGGTGAGGTTTATGTGTGTTTTGAGGGCCCGCTGGGGGCACATTTGAAGGTGGAGATTAGGGAAAAGATCTGGAAGGATGAATATGTTGAGATTTTTTCTTTGCTGCCGTTAGAAAAGTTTAATTTGGACCGGTGGAAACCGGATGAAAGTAAGAAGGAGGAGGAGGAGCGGCGGCGGTATCGCTTGATTCCTCGGACTTTTGCGAATTGGCTGCAGGCCTTCGCTATATTGGCTAGTGTGGTGGGTGAGAAGGCGCCGGAGAACTGTTCGGCGCTATTCTGTTATATGGATTCGGTAGGGGAGGCGTATCGTGTATACGGCGGTAACGCTTGGTTGCGGTATGACGAACAGTTTCGTCAGCGGAAGTCGGTGCGCCCGTCATTGCGATGGGACCACAAAGATATCAGTTTGTGGATGCGTTTGATGTCTGCGCCAAAACAGGGGCAGCAGCCCTTTCGGGATGCGGCCGGCGGTCAGGGGTCAGCAGCGGGTCGGTCAGGATCCTCAGGAAAGGGGTGTTGCTGGCAGTATAATGAGGGGCATTGCAAGTTTGGCCCAGACTGTAGATATAAGCACGAGTGCTCCGGTTGCGGAGGCGCCCATGGTTTGTCCAGATGCTTCAAGAAGCATAAGGGCAGGCAGGGAGATGCTGAGCAGAAGAGGGGCGACGCCGGTGAGGGTGGAAAGGATGCTCCCGTTTTTAAGGGGCTATCCAAATAGGAAAGTGGCGGAGTTGTTATGGTTAGGATTTTCAGAAGGTTTTCGGATTCCTTGTACGTCGGTTGGACGTGATGGGGTAGTCCGTAATTTGTCGTCTGCTTTGGCGCGGCCTGATCTGGTTATGGATAAGCTGCTGAAGGAGGTGGCGTTGGGCCGCATGGCGGGTCCGTTTTCCTGCCCGCCTGTTCAGAATTTGCGTGTTTCCCCGTTAGGTTTGGTTCCAAAAAAGGAGGTGAATAAATTCCGCCTTATTCATCACTTGTCTTATCCGGAAGGCGAGTCGGTGAATGACGGCATTGATCCGGCCTTGTGCGCGGTCAGTTACACTAACTTTGATGCGGCGGTTGTTTGGGTTCGGAAATACGGGAAGGGCTCTCTGTTAGCGAAAACTGACATTGAGGCCGCGTTTCGCTTATTGCCGGTGCATCCGGATAGTTTTTGTTTGCTGGGATGTTATTGGCAGGAGGAATATTTTGTGGATTGTTGCCTCCCGATGGGCTGCTCCATTTCATGCGCTTATTTTGAGATGTTTAGCACGTTTTTGGAGTGGGTGGTCCGTCGGGAGGCGCAGGTGCAATCTGCTCTGCATTATCTGGATGATTTCCTGTTTATCGGTCCGCCGGGTACCTATGTGTGTGCAGGATTGCTACACACTATGGAGCGAGTGGCAAAGGGGTTTGGGGTACCTCTGGCGCCTGAAAAAACTGAGGGACCCACGACGGTCATTAAGTTTTTGGGAATCATGATTGATTCAGATAACATGGAGTGTCGCTTGCCTGATAAGTTGCTGGAGATGAGAGGGTTGGTGGCGAGTGCGCTGCGCAGGAAGAAGATACAGTTGCGGGACTTGCAATCCTTGTTGGGGCATTTGAATTTTGCTTGTAGGATTATGCCCATGGGACGGGTGTTTTGCAGGCGATTGGCGAGTGCTACCGCAGGGGTTCATTCTCCCCATCATTTCATTAGGTTGTCGGCGGAGTTGAAAGCTGACTTGTTGGTGTGGGGGGAGTTTTTGCAGACCTATAATGGGCGGTCGGTGCTCATGTATCAGCCGGTGTCTAGTGTGGACTTGGAGCTGTATACTGATGCATCAGGTGCTTGTGGATTTGGGGCTTATTTCCAGGGGCAGTGGTGTGCAGGAGTTTGGCCAGATGCATGGCATGAATGTGGTTTTGTCCGTAACTTGGCTCTGCTGGAATTGTTCCCGATTGTGGTGGCTGCGGAGTTGTGGGGGGATTGTCTGCGGGACCGGAGAGTGCGTTTCGTATGTGACAATCTGGGTGTCGTTCAGGCTGTTAATGCGCAGACAGCTAATTCTCCGCCAGTCGTGCGACTATTGCGACATTTAGTTTTGAGAGGTCTGATGTTGAATGCGCATTTTGTGGCAGTGCATATTCCTGGGGTGCTGAATTCTGTGGCTGATTCCCTTTCTCGTCAACAGTGGGACAGGTTTCGTCTGCTGGCGCCGGGGGCGGAGTCTCATGGCCTGCCGTGTCCAGAGCATCTGTGGAAGGTGGTGTGACAATGGCGATGTCGCTCGTGGAAAGGTCGGTTAGTGCGGTAACGTGGCAGAGGTACAGTGCGGTATGGCAGGTATGGGAGGCGTTGTTGGAAAATGCGCAGGCAGGTATTGCAGATCGGCAGGCGTGTTTGTTGTATTTTATAGGAAAGGCGTACAGTGAGGGGTCGTCTGCAGCAACGGTCGCTCGCAGTTTGTCGGCCTTGGCTTTTTGGTTTAAGAAGAAAGGTGAGGAGGACGTGACTAAGTCCTTTCTGGTGCGGCAGGCAATGAAGGGTTTCCGGAGGGGTTCCGCAGTTAGGGATCTCAGGAAGCCGGTGTCATTTGAGCTGTTGGTAGCGATTTGTGATTTGTTGAGGGAGGTTTGTGTTTCAGCATTTGAAGTGCGGCTATTTACACTGGCCTTTTCTTTGGCGTTCTTTGGGGCGTTCCGGATATCGGAGTTGGTGTCGGCCAGTAAGATTGTGGCAGGGGGTTTATTGTACGCGGATGTGGATTTGGATGGCTCCTGCCTTTCTTGTTTGCTCCGTAGATCTAAGACAGATCAGGAAGGGAGAGGTTTTGTGGTGCGTTTGTATGAGTTACCAGGGTCGCGGGTGTGCCCGGTCCGCTGTTTTCGGGAGTTTGTTGCGGTGAGGCCTGAGGGCCCAGCATCCTTGTTGGTTCATGCAGACGGGCTGTCTCTGTCAAAATTCCAGTTTTCACAGGTGTTCAAAAAATGTCTCCTGTTGTCTGGCAGAGGTGGAGCAGGTTTTAGCTCTCACTCTTTTAGAATTGGCGCAGCTACGGAAGCAGCTCGGTGGGGTTTATCCCCGGCGATGGTTAAGAAGATCGGTAGGTGGGAATCAGACAGATATAGGTTGTATGTGCGGCCTCACTTGCTTTGAGGCGGTGGTGATAAGATGTGCTGGAGGTGGATATGGAGTAGTTACGTTGTTGTTTTGTGTTGTTTTAGGTGCAGGTCCCTGCTTGATTTGGATCATGGGGCACTCCTACGTACACTGGGGAGGTGTGCGTGCTGATGTTCGTCCGGCCGGACGGCAGTTGGGCATGGATCACGCAGAAGTGCAGGTCAGATGGTTGGGCCTGCGGGGCATGCTGTGGTGTAGGCTGTTACCAGAGGTACAATTTTATGCGGGTTTGGACAGGGCGCCGGATATCTTAGTGGTGCACCTTGGCGGCAATGATTTGGGCATTCGGTCGTCCAGGGATTTAGTGAGGGATGTGAAGATTGACCTTTTGCGGTTGTGGTCGGCGTTCCCAGGAGTGGTGATTGTCTGGTCAGATATTGTGGCTCGCAAGGTGTGGCGGCAGGCACGTTCCGTACATAGCTTAAATAAAGCGCGAGCAAAAGTCAACAAGGTAGTTGGCAGATTTGTGGCACGCAATGGCGGTGTTGTGGTGCGGCATAAGGAGTTGGAGGGTAGAGAGGTAGGTTTCCTCAGGGCGGATGGTGTTCATCTAAACGAGGTGGGTCTGGATATGTGGACCCTGGACATTAAGGAGGGCATGGAGAAAGCCCTGCAGTTGTGGAGGGACAATCATGTGTAAGGAGTCACACATGATTGTCGTGGCGGTAGGAGGAGGGGTCTTTGGAGGCACGTAATGGTAAGAAGGAGAAGCAACAATGGAGATTGTTGCAAGAGAACTCGGGGCGTTTAACCCGGGATAGTATTGGAGGGGCTGGGGAGTGGTTACCCAGCTCATATATATTCCTGATGGGCAGGGTCCCCAGGAAGGGAGAGAGAGGTCTTGGACATGGTTGGTGCCCTCGGGTCAGGTGCAGAACGGCTGTAGGGTAAGGGGTCCAGACCTAATAAGGAAACGATGGAGTTTAATGATTGAAGTGCCTTCAAGGATCCTTTATCTGGAGTTGGGAAATAGAGCAGGATGTTATCATGGAGTTATGATGTGTTTATGGTTATGCTCTTTTTCAGAAAAAAGGTGTGTTTAATAAATGGCTGCTGTGGCCTTTACACCAAAATTCATGTGTGGTCTCTTATTGGGGTTTGGGGTGTAAGGTCGTAGATAGCGGAAGCATCAAACATACCTTAAGTCAAGTAAGCCCAGCGTAATGTAGGCGCAGCCGTAATGAAGGAAGCGCATGACTAGGTGTTTGGGAGTTCTAGGCTATTATGTTCTAGGTATTATGTTTTAGGCTATATTTATAGGGATTGGAGGGTTATGTGAAAGGGGCATGGGGCAAAATGTATCTATATGTGGTGGGTGGAGAATAAAGTATATAAGTCCATGCGGGGAAGAGGCAGCCCTCTTTCCCGCTGGACAACAGGAGAAAGTTTTGTCCCGCCCGCCCTCCCAGTATTTTTCTCCTGTTTATCGGAATTTGTCGGTTGGGGTTTTGTTTTGTCACAGTAGCGATGGCGGTAGGAGGAGGGGTCTTTGGAGGCACGTAATGGTAAGAAGGAGAAGCAACAATGGAGATTGTTGCAAGAGAACTCGGGGCGTTTAACCCGGGATAGTATTGGAGGGGCTGGGGAGTGGTTACCCAGCTCATATATATTCCTGATGGGCAGGGTCCCCAGGAAGGGAGAGAGAGGTCTTGGACATGGTTGGTGCCCTCGGGTCAGGTGCAGAACGGCTGTAGGGTAAGGGGTCCAGACCTAATAAGGAAACGATGGAGTTTAATGATTGAAGTGCCTTCAAGGATCCTTTATCTGGAGTTGGGAAATAGAGCAGGATGTTATCATGGAGTTATGATGTGTTTATGGTTATGCTCTTTTTCAGAAAAAAGGTGTGTTTAATAAATGGCTGCTGTGGCCTTTACACCAAAATTCATGTGTGGTCTCTTATTGGGGTTTGGGGTGTAAGGTCGTAGATAGCGGAAGCATCAAACATACCTTAAGTCAAGTAAGCCCAGCGTAATGTAGGCGCAGCCGTAATGAAGGAAGCGCATGACTAGGTGTTTGGGAGTTCTAGGCTATTATGTTCTAGGTATTATGTTTTAGGCTATATTTATAGGGATTGGAGGGTTATGTGAAAGGGGCATGGGGCAAAATGTATCTATATGTGGTGGGTGGAGAATAAAGTATATAAGTCCATGCGGGGAAGAGGCAGCCCTCTTTCCCGCTGGACAACAGGAGAAAGTTTTGTCCCGCCCGCCCTCCCAGTATTTTTCTCCTGTTTATCGGAATTTGTCGGTTGGGGTTTTGTTTTGTCACAGTAGCGATGGCGGTAGGAGGAGGGGTCTTTGGAGGCACGTAATGGTAAGAAGGAGAAGCAACAATGGAGATTGTTGCAAGAGAACTCGGGGCGTTTAACCCGGGATAGTATTGGAGGGGCTGGGGAGTGGTTACCCAGCTCATATATATTCCTGATGGGCAGGGTCCCCAGGAAGGGAGAGAGAGGTCTTGGACATGGTTGGTGCCCTCGGGTCAGGTGCAGAACGGCTGTAGGGTAAGGGGTCCAGACCTAATAAGGAAACGATGGAGTTTAATGATTGAAGTGCCTTCAAGGATCCTTTATCTGGAGTTGGGAAATAGAGCAGGATGTTATCATGGAGTTATGATGTGTTTATGGTTATGCTCTTTTTCAGAAAAAAGGTGTGTTTAATAAATGGCTGCTGTGGCCTTTACACCAAAATTCATGTGTGGTCTCTTATTGGGGTTTGGGGTGTAAGGTCGTAGATAGCGGAAGCATCAAACATACCTTAAGTCATGCGTTCCAACTGTGCGGTTCATTACAAGCTTTTGACCCATCCCGGCTTCCGTACTTGTTACGGTCCGTGGTAACCAGGGACGCTTCCGATTCAGCAGCCCCTGGAGTGTCACATCGCTAAACTATAAAATGACCAAAACTTCAATTTATTTCTAACCCGATGACTGTTGTTTAACCACAACTAGTTGTACAAATAAAAGTCAGCTTTTTGGCCCGAAAAGTCCCTCTTATGTGGAACCCTGCTAATGACGTGTCAGTTTGTGTGCTGGCACAAACAATATATGTTTTTAAAAATCTAAAACTCAAAAATTTCTAAAAATCCTTTTAAAATTTGCAATTCTTTTGACTGATATATACCCAATCGTTGTGCAAAAGTGTTTTTTAAATGTATCATGTTGATGTTTTCTTTTGTTTTCTTGTTTCTGTTTATATGACCTTTGACCCTTTTGCTTTTTGGCGGTCTTTCTTCCTCGCCTTAGTGTATAAATAAGGCTAGAACCGCACAGTCTGCATTGGCCTGAGGAAGACGCCGGTGCGGCGTCGAAACGCGTAGCCTGTTACCAATAAATCCTTTTATTTCTTTACCCACTGGAATGGTTGTGGATTATCTTTAAACCAAGCAGCGCCGTTGGTCCCGTTTTTCTCAACCTAATCGCATTAATAGAATAACTATTGTGAACCATAGAGAAATAAGAGTAATCCCTCTCCGTGCTATGTAAAACACGCCAGGCATCATATAGTTCCTCCTTCCATAAACTCTCACCCAATGAATTGAGTTGTCTTCTCACACTAGAGGTAGTATCCAGGTTCGTATCCGTTATTGTGTTGAAATCGCCACATATAAGGAGTTTTCCCTGCCGCACTTTAGATATGAGGCGCATTACCTTATTAAAGAAGCGAATTTGACCCGTATTAGGAGCATAAACCGACACCACTGTATATATGACATTATTGAGGGAACAAACCCAAATAACATACCGGCCTGCAGTATCTATTTTCTCCTGGATAAGTTGGAATGCTATAGTATTTTTTACGGCTAGGAGAACTCCTCTGGATTTAGAAGTGAAATGCGATTGGTATATTACTGGGAAGCTAGGGTGTTTTATCCTAAACGCATCTTTCTGGATAATATGCGTTTCCTGGATGCAAAAAACATCACATGACAGATCCCGGGCTTCTGCCCACATAAATGCTCTCTTTTGCGGACTATTAAGACCTTTCACATTAAGGGATGCCATTTTTAACACCATTAGGATATGTCAATAAGTGCAGAGTAAGATTCTGGATGTTCACATTTAAGCTGGATATTACATGACAACAGACTATTTCCACCATCACTGTACCATATTGCAATTACAGCCTTGGAGAAAGAATTAGTTGATGCATCTTTCCACATAATGACTAACAGGAAAAAATAAACAAACATATAGAAAAACAAGCTGATATACCAGCAATAAAACAACATTTTGTTAGACCATAACAGCATTATAGCCGTCTTACAAGAGAGGGGGGTAGAACAGTCAGTGAGTTTCCTCAAGGTTTGCGAGAACCATCCCGAGGAAGCACCTGTAATATAGCGAGAGTACCTCAACGGTGTGGGTGCTTTGGAGAACCAGCAACACACCATTCATTCGTGATACGTTTAGGAGATGTTGGCAGAGGAGCTTGTCTTGATGAAAGCGGGATCTTCCATTGGTGTAATAATGCAGAACCTTCTTCCAGTGTTCTAACGATGTGTAGAACATTATTTCGGGTGATGAGCAGGCGAACCGGGAAACCCCATTTATATAAAACTTTCTGATCTCTCAATGCTGAAGTAATAGGGGATAGTTGGCGTCGGAGTTGCAAGGTAGTAGAAGATAGATCAATATATAGAGTGACCATCTGATAAGGTTCCGGCAGGCGATTCATCTTCCTAGCCGCATACATCAGGTTTTCCTTAGTTTGGAAAAAATGGACACGAACCAAGACATCCCTTGGAACATGTTCTCCCAAATGCTTAGGACGTGGCACCCGGTGTGCTCTATCAATAATCAAGTCCTGCGGGGTACAGTCAGGCAGTATGCATTTTGCAAGAGATTGAATATATAGGGTCAGATTTTGTGGCATAACCGATTCAGGGATACATCGAAACTTCACGTTATTGCGCCTTGATCTATCCTCCAAGTCGGCAACTTTAGCACGTAATTGTTGTACTTCCGTTTCAAGGCCATAATGAGCGTCTATGAGATCATTATGTGAGGTGGCAAACGACCCCATTTTGGTTTCCACGTGGTTAACCCGGTTCTCCTCTTCTTGTAAAGATGTGGAAATAGGATGTGTAAGGTTGGCAAACCCCGCTTGCAGAGATTGGCGTAAGGCCTGCAACATATGTTTCATGGTGGCTTCTGTAACCGCCATATTGGAAGCCGGCAGTTCATCAAACCCGTCAGGGAGCTCATTTGCAACAGATAACAGTGGTGAGGGTGTATCTCTCACCTGTGCCAGGAGGGTATCTTGCGGCTGTATCCTCGGTCTCCGTGATTCAGGACTACACGGCCGAGGAGATGAAGAAGTTGACGAGGCCCCATCCTGTGAGCGGCGCTGGACAACGCCCTGTTGTTCTGAGGTATGTGTCCCTTCACCTGATATATGTCGGTCTGGGATGCCTCTTAAACGGGAGGGAGGTAATACTGACGATCTCGATCTAGGAGGTAAGGATGTACTCCTCCTAGCGTGTACAGCGTCCTCATCCTCTCCCTGCTCTGAATGTTCCAGTGCAGGCTCCGAAGTCAGAGACTCTGCGTGTGAGTCTTCCCCGGCGCCATCTTGGATTCTGCCCGAGGTCGCGGGAAAGAAGAAATCTAGGAGTTTCTCCGGTTTCTTCAGCGGTCTCTTCCTTCTAGGCATCGTAAATAAGCAGTAAACCGGGTGTAGCCAGAAAAAAAGAGTTTAAATCCGTTGAAAGTCGCTTTAGTTGCTTAACGGTGCAGGAGCTAAGCACTCACATAGCCATCCAGTTCGGCAGTCAGGCCACGCCCCCCCAGACACTTTTTCTAATCTTGGACAGCCCCTTTAAGGGAACACTTCAGACAACACTGATAGACTGTTAGACTAAATCCACACCCATCACGAAACCAGAAATTTTTGGTGCGAATTTGCTTTCTGCTACCAAAAACAGTGTGCATTAGCCGCTGTAGATTTTCCTGCGAATTTCACTTAGAAGCTAAAATAAAGTAAAAAACTTTAGACTTTGTAAGACTGGCATGGAGCTGCTTGGACCCCGTGCCATGAAGCTCCTGGGGCACAGTGATTGTACAGATATTAATGCCAGAGGAGGTCTGTACTCTGCAGTTATTGAGTCAGCAGAGCGTTGGCGACTTTTATACACTAAACGCCACAACACTCGGCGCCCGGCTGTGTAACTTTACGTGGTCTCCACTTCGTGGCTGAGTTGCTGAGGCTCCTAAACACTTCCACTTTACAATAATATCACTCACAGCTGATAGTGGAATATCTAGGAGGGAAGAAATATCACAAACTGACTTGTTACATCGATGACGTCCTATTACAGGACCGCGCTGGGATTCAGTGATGTCTTTACAATGACCCATTCTATCACAGATGTCTGTAATGGCGACTGCACGGCGAGTTCTGGATTTATACACCTGTGGGACTGAATGAAACACCGGAATTCAATGATTAAGAGCTGGGTCCCAATACTTTTGTCCATATAACCTCCGATTACATATTTGATGTAGACTCAAAATATACACGTTAGCGATCAATTCCAGAAATACGATTTATTGGTAATTCGCCTTCCATTACTCACCACTGATATCATCTATATTATCCGTCATTACTTCTATACCGAGAATCTGATTTATGATTTCATTACTTGGGATGGGAAGTAATGCTCAAAAACAAAAGCTGTGTGAACATGTCCTAAAGGTTCCCAAACACATAACATAAAAAAGTCAGAGGACTATCTAATGTGTATGGGGGTATCCTGACCCCCCCCCCCCGGTGGCAGATGTTGGGCAGGAAAACGATAGATCTAACATGCCCGATCCCTTGTTTTCCCAGGAGATAAGTAGGTCGCAGAGGTGGCTCGGCCGAGTCAAGGGTGCACGTACAGTATATGAGGGAGTCAAAAAGAATAGTTGTCGATCGACCGACAGCCATTGTATGTGTTTGGGCAGCCAGAGGCATTTTTATTTCTTTTTTGATATTCTCAACACCTATAGAATACAGATTACTGGATTTTTCATGGTTTTGGTTTTGGATTATCAAATTGTCCTGGGTCCTCCAGGGACATTTCAAGGATATTTTTCCCATGACAGACCATATTGATTATACAGGATATAAAATAAAACTGCTCAGCGGGGTCTGACCACCCGGACCTCCAACAATCTTGTTGATGGGAGTTAATGAGCGATAAGGAAACAGGTTTTGTTTGGGTTCCCAATGCCTGGAGCAACACTGGAGCGGCAATTTTTTTGGTGATAAATCGAATCAATAAGCCATAAAAGTATGTAATGGGAAAAGAGATAGATAGATAGATAGATAGATATGAGATAGATAGATAGAGAGAGAGAGAGAGAGAGAGAGAGAGAGAGATAGATAGATAGATAGATAGATAGATATGAGATAGATAGATAGATGATAGATAGATAGATAGATAGATAGATAGATATGAGATAGATAGATAGATAGATAGATAGATATGAGATAGATAGATAGGTAGATACAGGGCCGATTCTAGCTTTTCTGCTGCCTGAGGCAAAAATGGAAATGGCGCCCCCCCCCCCCCCCCTCCACACAAAAAAAAAAAATAAAAATAAATTGTAAGTAAGAAACAACTTGTAAAACGGAACAAAAAAATTAAAGCTGTGTGAACAAAAAAATACATTAGTGCCTGTTCACATCACCGTTCGCTTCCGTTCCGAGGTTCTGTCGGGTGAACCCCGCAACGGAAAGTGAAAGTGACAGCACAGCTTCCGTTTCAGTCACCATTGATCTCAATGTTGATGGAAACATCGCTAATGGCTTCCGTTCGTCACCATTCCGGCTGGTTTCCAGTTTTCCGACGGAATCAATAGCGAAGTCGACTACGGAACGGAACGGTGATGTGAACAGGCCCTTATTGAACATCGTTGTTATAAACTGCAAGGTCTCATAATGCTACAGGCAATTGTGTAGTAAATATCCCTATATTGCCCCAGCTATAAATACTAGTAAAATGACCAGGGCAACGTGTATCCAAAATTCAAACACAAAAATGAAAGAACAATGTCAGTGTTCAAACTTGTGTCAGGGCCCCCTTAATGGCTCTTTACAGTCAGTATAGTAACACATGCGGCACTTTACAGTCAGTATAGTAACGCACGCTGCACTTTACAGTCAGTATAGTAACACATGCAGCACTTTACAGTCAGTATAGTAACACATGCTGCTCTTTACAGTCAGTATAGTAACACATGCTGCACTTTACAGTCAGTATAGTAACGCACGCTGCACTTTACAGTCAGTATAGTAACACATGCAGCACTTTACAGTCAGTATAGTAACACATGCTGCTCTTTACAGTCAGTATAGTAACACATGCGGCACTTTACAGTCAGTATAGTAACACACACTGCACTTTACAGTCAGTATAGTAACACATGCTGCACTTTACAGTCAGTATAATAACACACGCTGCACTTTACAGTCAGTATAGTAACACATGCAGCACTTTACAGTCAGTATAGTAACACATGCTGCACTTTACAGTCAGTATAGTAACGCCTGCTGCACTTTACAGTCAGTATAGTAACACACGCTGCACTTTGCAGTCAGTATAGTAACGCACGCTGCACTTTACAGTCAGTATAGTAACACACGCTGCACTTTACAGTCAGTATAGTAACACATGCTGCTCTTTACAGTCAGTATAGTAACGCACGCTGCACTTTACAGTCAGTATAGTAACACACGCTGCACTTTACAGTCAGTATAGTAACGCACGCTGCACTTTACAGTCAGTATAGTAACACACGCTGCACTTTACAGTCAGTATAATAACACACGCTGCACTTTACAGTCAGTATAGTAACACATACGGCACTTTACAGTCAGTATAGTAACGTATGCTGCTCTTTACAGTCAGTATAGTAACACATGCTGCTCTTTACAGTCAGTATAGTAACGCATGCTGCTCTTTACAGTCAGTATAGTAACGCACGCTGCACTTTACAGTCAGTATAGTAACACACGCTGCACTTTACAGTCAGTATAGTAACACACGCTGCACTTTACAGTCAGTATAGTAACACATGCGGCACTTTACAGTCAGTATAGTAACACATGCTGCACTTTACAGTCAGTATAGTAACACATGCTGCACTTTACAGTCAGTATAGTAACGCACGCTGCACTTTACAGTCAGTATAGTAACGCACGCTGCACTTTACAGTCAGTATAGTAACACATGCGGCACTTTATAGTCAGTATAGTAACACATGCTGCTCTTTACAGTCAGTATAGTAACACATGCTGCACTTTACAGTCAGTATAGTAACACATGCTGCACTTTACAGTCAGTATAGTAACGCACGCTGCACTTTACAGTCAGTATAGTAACGCACGCTGCACTTTACAGTCAGTATAGTAACACATGCGGCACTTTACAGTCAGTATAGTAACGCACGCTGCACTTTACAGTCAGTATAGTAACACATGCTGCTCTCTACAGTCAGTATAGTAACACATGCGGCACTTTACAGTCAGTATAGTTACACATGCGACACTTTACAGTCAGTATAGTAACACATGCGGCACTTTACAGTCAGTATAGTAACACACGCTGCACTTTACAGTCAGTATAGTAAAAACATGCGGCACTTTACAGTCAGTATAGTAACACATGCGGCACTTTACAGTCAGTATAGTAACACACGCTGCACTTTACAGTCAGTATAATAACACACGCTGCACTTTACAGTCAGTATAGTAACACATGCGGCACTTTACAGTCAGTATAGTAACGTATGCTGCTCTTTACAGTCAGTATAGTAACACATGCTGCTCTTTACAGTCAGTATAGTAACGCACGCTGCTCTTTACAGTCAGTATAGTAACGCACGCTGCTCTTTACAGTCAGTATAGTAACACATGCTGCTCTTTACAGTCAGTATAGTAACGCACGCTGCTCTTTACAGTCAGTATAGTAACGCACGCTGCACTTTACAGTCAGTATAGTAACACACGCTGCACTTTACAGTCAGTATAGTAACACACGCTGCACTTTACAGTAAGTATAGTAACACATGCTGCTCTTTACAGTCAGTATAGTAACACATGCTGCACTTTACAGTCAGTATAGTAACGCACGCTGCACTTTACAGTCAGTATAGTAACGCACGCTGCACTTTACAGTCAGTATAGTAACACATGCGGCACTTTACAGTCAGTATAGTAACGCACGCTGCACTTTACACTCAGTATAGTAACACATGCTGCTCTCTACAGTCAGTATAGTAACACATGCGGCACTTTACAGTCAGTATAGTTACACATGCGGCACTTTACAGTCAGTATAGTAACGTATGCTGCTCTTTACAGTCAGCATAGTAACACACGCTGCACTTTACAGTCAGTATAGTAACACACGCTGCACTTTACAGTCAGTATAGTAACACATGCGGCACTTTACAGTCAGTATAGTAACACACGCGGCACTTTACAGTCAGTATAGTAACACATGCTGCACTTTACAGTCAGTATAGTAACACACGCTGCACTTTACAGTCAGTATAGTAACACATGCTGCACTTTACAGTCAGTATAGTAACACACGCTGCACTTTACAGTCAGTATAGTAACACATGCTGCACTTTACAGTCAGTATAGTAACGCACGCTGCACTTTACAGTCAGTATAGTAACACACGCTGCACTTTACAGTCAGTATAGTAACACACGCTGCACTTTACAGTCAGTATAGTAACACACGCTGCACTTTACAGTCAGTATAGTAATGCACGCTGCTCTTTACAGTCAGTATAGTAACACACACTGCTCTTTACAGTCAGTAAAGTAACGCACGCTGCACTGTACAGTCAGTATAGTAACACATGCGGCACTTTACAGTCAGTATAGTAACACATGCTGCACTTTACAGTCAGTATAGTAACACACGCTGCTCTTTACAGTCAGTATAGTAACACATGCTGCTCTTTACAGTCAGTATAGTAACACATGCAGCAGTTTACAGTCAGTATAGTAACACATGCAGCACTTTACAGTCAGTATAGTAACACACGCTGCACTTTACAGTCAGTATAGTAACACATGCGGCACTTTACAGTCAGTATAGTAACACATGCAGCACTTTACAGTCAGTATAGTAACACATGCAGCACTTTACAGTCAGTATAGTAACACATGTGGCACTTTACAGTCAGTATAGTAACACACGCTGCTCTTCACAGTCAGTATAGTAACACATGCTGCACTTTACAGTCAGTATAGTAACACATGCGGCACTTTACAGTCAGTATAGTAACACATGCGGCACTTTACAGTCAGTATAGTAACACATGCAGCACTTTACAGTCAGTATAGTAACACACGCTGCACTTTACAGTCAGTATAGTAACACATGCAGCACTTTACAGTCAGTATAGTAACACATGCAGCACTTTACAGTCAGTATAGTAACACACGCTGCACTTTACAGTCAGTATAGTAACACATGCGGCACTTTACAGTCAGTATAGTAACGCACGCTGCACTTTACAGTCAGTATAGTAACACATGCGGCACTTTACAGTCAGTATAGTAACACATGCAGCACTTTACAGTCAGTATAGTAACACATGCGGCACTTTACAGTCAGTATAGTAACGCACGCTGCTCTTTACAGTCAGTATAGTAACACATGCTGCACTTTACAGTCAGTATAGTAACACATGCAGCACTTTACAGTCAGTATAGTAACACATGCGGCACTTTACAGTCAGTATAGTAACACACGCTGCACTTTACAGTCAGTATAGTAACACATGCAGCACTTTACAGTCAGTATAGTAACGCACGCTGCACTTTACAGTCAGTATAGTAAAACATGCTGCACTTTATAGTCAGTATAGTAACACATGCTGCACTTTACAGTCAGTATAGTAACACACGCTGCTCTTTACAGTCAGTATAGTAACGCATGCTGCACTTTACAGTCAGTATAGTAACACACGCTGCTCTTTACAGTCAGTATAGTAACACATGCTGCTCTTTACAGTCAGTATAGTAACGCATGCTGCACTTTACAGTCAGTATAGTAACACACGCTGCACTTTACAGTCAGTATAGTAACGCACGCTGCACTTTACAGTCAGTATAGTAAAACATGCTGCACTTTATAGTCAGTATAGTAACACATGCTGCACTTTACAGTCAGTATAGTAACACACGCTGCTCTTTACAGTCAGTATAGTAACGCATGCTGCACTTTACAGTCAGTATAGTAACGCACGCTGCACTTTACAGTCAGTATAGCAACACATGCGGCACTTTACAGTCAGTATAGTAACACATGCGACACTTTACAGTCAGTATAGTAACACATGCGGCACTTTACAGTCAGTATAGTAACACACGCTGCACTTTACAGTCAGTATAGTAACACATGCTGCACTTTACAGTCAGTATAGTAACACATGCGGCACTTTACAGTCAGTATAGTAACACACGCTGCACTTTACAGTCAGTATAGTAACACATGCGGCACTTTACAGTCAGTATAGTAACACATGCGGCACTTTACAGTCAGTATAGTAACACATGCAGCTCTTTACAGTCAGTATAGTAACGCCTGCTGCACTTTACAGTCAGTATAGTAACACATGCGGCACTTTACAGTCAGTATAGTAACACATGCGGCACTTTACAGTCAGTATAGTAACACATGCAGCTCTTTACAGTCAGTATAGTAACGCCTGCTGCACTTTACAGTCAGTATAGTAACACATGCGGCTCTTTACAGTCAGTATAGTAACGCCTGCTGCACTTTACAGTCAGTATAGTAACACATGCTGCACTTTACAGTCAGTATAGTAACACACGCGGCACTTTACAGTCAGTATAGTAACACATGCAGCACTTTACAGTCAGTATAGTAACGCATGCTGCACTTTACAGTCAGTATAGTAACACATGCTGCTCTTTACAGTCAGTATAGTAACACATGCGGCACTTTACAGTCAGTATAGTAACGCACACTGCACTTTACAGTCAGTATAGTAACACATGCTGCTCTTTACAGTCAGTATAGTAACACATGCTGCACTTTACAGTCAGTATAGTAACAAATGCGGCACTTTAAAGTCAGTATAGTAACACATGCTGCACTTTACAGTCAGTATAGTAATGCATGCTGCACTTTACAGTCAGTATAGTAACACATGCTGGTCTTTACAGTCAGTATAGTAACACATGCTGCACTTTACAGTCAGTATAGTAATACATGCGGCACTTTACAGTCAGTATAGTAACACACGCTGCACTTTACAGCCAGTATAGTAACACATGCTGCACTTTACAGTCAGTATAGTAACACATGCTGCACTTTACAGTCAGTATAGTAACAAATGCGGCACTTTACAGTCAGTATAGTAACACATGCTGCACTTTACAGTCAGTATAGTAACACATGCGGCACTTTACAGTCAGTATAGTATTACATGCTGCACTTTACAGTCAGTATAGCAACACATGCTGCACTTTACAGTCAGTATAGTAACAAATGCGGCACTTTACAGTCAGTATAGTAACACATGCTGCACTTTACAGTCAGTATAGTAACACACGCTGCTCTTTACAGTCAGTATAGTAACGCATGCTGCACTTTACAGTCAGTATAGTAACACATGTGGCACTTTACAGTCCGTATAGTAACACACGCTGCACTTTACAGTCAGTATAGTAACACATGCGGCACTTTACAGTCAGTATAGTAACACACGCTGCACTTTACAGTCAGTATAGTAACACATGCGGCACGTTACAGTCAGTATAGTAACACATGCGGAACTTTACAGTCAGTATAGTAACACATGCAGCACTTTACAGTCAGTATAGTAACACACGCTGCACTTTACAGTCAGTATAGTAACACATGCTGCTCTTTACAGTCAGTATAGTAACGCATGCTTCACTTTACAGTCAGTATAGTAACGCATGCGGCACTTTACAGTCAGTATAGTAACACACGCTGCACTTTACAGTCAGTATAGTAACACATGCGGCACTTTACAGTCAGTATAGTAACACACGCTGCACTTTACAGTCAGTATAGTAACACATGCGGCACTTTACAGTCAGTATAGTAACACATGCGGCACTTTACAGTCAGTATAGTAACACATGCAGCACTTTACAGTCAGTATAGTAACACACGCTGCACTTTACAGTCAGTATAGTAACACATGCTGCACTTTACAGTCAGTATAGTAACGCATGCTGCACTTTACAGTCAGTATAGTAACACATGCACCACTTTACAGTCAGTATAGTAACACACGCTGTACTTTACAGTCAGTATAGTAACACATGCTGCTCTTTACAGTCAGTATAGTAACACATGCTGCACTTTACAGTCAGTATAGTAACACATGCTGCTCTTTACAGTCAGTATAGTAACACATGCACCACTTTACAGTCAGTATAGTAACACATGCGGCACTTTACAGTCAGTATAGTAACACATGCAGCACTTTACAGTCAGTATAGTAACACATGCGGCACTTTACAGTCAGTATAGTAACACATGCGGCACTTTACAGTCAGTATAGTAACGCACGCTGCACTTTACAGTCAGTATAGTAACGCATGCTGCTCTTTACAGTCAGTATAGTAACGCACGCTGCACTTTACAGTCAGTTTAATAACACACGCTGCTCTTTACAGTCAGTATAGTAACGCACGCTGCTCTTCACAGTCAGTATAGTAACACATGCGGCACTTTACAGTCAGTATAGTAACACATGCTGCTCTTTACAGTCAGTATAGTAACACATGCTGCTCTTTACAGTCAGTATAGTAACACACGCTGCACTTTACAGTCAGTATAGTAACACACGCTGCACTTTACAGTCAGTATAGTAACACACGCTGCACTTTACAGTCAGTATAGTAACGCACGCTGCACTTTACAGTCAGTATAGTAACGCACGCTGCACTTTACAGTCAGTATAGTAAAGCACGCTGCTCTTCACAGTCAGTATAGTAACACATGCGGCACTTTACAGTTAGTATAGTAACACATGCTGCTCTTTACAGTCAGTATAGTAACACACGCTGCACTTTACAGTCAGTATAGTAACACATGCTGCACTTTACAGTCAGTATAGTAACACACGCTGCACTTTACAGTCAGTATAGTAACGCACGCTGCACTTTACAGTCAGTATAGTAACACATGCTGCTCTTTACAGTCAGTATAGTAACACACGCTGCACTTTACAGTCAGTATAGTAACACATGCTGCTCTTTACAGTCAGTATAGTAACACATGCACCACTTTACAGTCAGTATAGTAACACATGCAGCACTTTACAGTCAGTATAGTAACGCACGCTGCACTTTACAGTCAGAATAGTAACACACGCTGCTCTTTACACTCAGTATAGTAACACATGCGGCGCTTTACACTCAGTATAGTAACACACGCTGCACTTTACAGTCAGTATAGTAACGCACGCTGCTCTTTACAGTCAGTATAGTAACGCACGCTGCTCTTCACAGTCAGTATAGTAACACATGCGGCACTTTACAGTCAGTATAGTAACACATGCGGCACTTTACAGTCAGTATAGTAACACACGCGGCACTTTACAGTCAGTATAGTAACACACGCTGCACTTTACAGTCAGTATAGTAACGCATGCTGCACTTTACAGTCAGTATAGTAACACATGCTGCACTTTACAGTCAGTATAGTAACACATGCGGCACTTTACAGTCAGTATAGTAACACACGCTGCACTTTAAAGTCAGTATAGTAACACACGCTGCACTTTACAGTCAGTATAGTAACACACGCTGCACTTTACAGTCAGTATAGTAACACACGCTGCACTTTACAGTCAGTATAGTAACACACGCTGCACTTTACAGTCAGTATAGTAACACATGCTGCTCTTTACAGTCAGTATAGTAACACATGCTGCACTTTACAGTCAGTATAGTAACACATGCTGCACTTTACAGTCAGTATAGTAATGCACGCTGCTCTTTACAGTCAGTATAGTAACGCACGCTGCACTTTACAGTCAGTATAGAAACACACACTGCACTTTACAGTCAGTATAGTAACGCACGCTGCTCTTTACAGTCAGTATAGTAACACACGCTGCTCTTTACAGTCAGTATAGTAACACACGCTGCACTGTACAGTCAGTATAGTAACACACGCTGCTCTTTACAGTCAGTATAGTAACGCACACTGCACTTTACAGTCAGTATAGTAACGCACGCTGCTCTTTACAGTCAGTATAGTAACGCACGCTGCTCTTTACAGTCAGTATAGTAACACATGCTGCACTTTACAGTCAGTATAGTAACACATGCTGCACTTTACAGTCAGTATAGTAACACACGCTGCACTTTACAGTCAGTATAGTAACGCACGCTGCTCTTTACAGTCAGTATAGTAACGCACGCTGCTCTTTACAGTCAGTATAGTAACACATGCTGCACTTTACAGTCAGTATAGTAACACATGCTGCTCTTTACAGTCAGTATAGTAACACATGCACCACTTTACAGTCAGTATAGTAACACATGCACCACTTTACAGTCAGTATAGTAACACACGCGGCACTTTACAGTCAGTATAGTAACACATGCGGCACTTTACAGTCAGTATAGTAACACATGCGGCACTTTATAGTCAGTATAGTAACGCACGCTGCACTTTACAGTCAGTATAGTAACACATGCTGCTCTTTACAGTCAGTATAGTAACACACGCTGCACTTTACAGTCAGTATAGTAACACATGCTGCTCTTTACAGTCAGTATAGTAACACATGCGGCACTTTACAGTCTGTATAGTAACACATGCGGCACTTTACAGTCAGTATAGTAACACACGCGGCACTTTACAGTCAGTATAGTAACACACGCTGCACTTTACAGTCAGTATAGTAACGCATGCTGCACTTTACAGTCAGTATAGTAACACATGCTGCACTTTACAGTCAGTATAGTAACACATGCGGCACTTTACAGTCAGTATAGTAACACACGCTGCACTTTACAGTCAGTATAGTAACACATGCGGCACTTTACAGTCAGTATAGTAACACATGCGGCACTTTACAGTCAGTATAGTAACACACGCTGCACTTTACAGTCAGTATAGTAACACACGCTGCACTTTACAGTCAGTATAGTAACACATGCGGCACTTTACAGTCAGTATAGTAACACACGCTGCACTTTACAGTCAGTATAGTAACGCACGCTGCACTTTACAGTCAGTATAGTAACGCCTGCTGCACTTTACAGTCAGTATAGTAATGCACGCTGCACTTTACAGTCAGTATAGTAACACATGCGGCACTTTACAGTCAGTATAGTAACACATGCGGCACTTTACAGTCAGTATAGTAACACACGCTGCACTTTACAGTCAGTATAGTAATACATGCGGCACTTTACAGTCAGTATAGTAACACATGCGGTACTTTACAGTCAGTATAGTAACACACGCTGCACTTTACAGTCAGTATAGTAACACACGCTGCACTTTACAGTCAGTATAGTAACACATGCGGCACTTTACAGTCAGTATAGTAACACACGCTGCACTTTACAGTCAGTATAGTAACGCACGCTGCACTTTACAGTCAGTATAGTAACGCCTGCTGCACTTTACAGTCAGTATAGTAACACATGCGGCACTTTACAGTCAGTATAGTAACACACGCTGCACTTTACAGTCAGTATAGTAATACATGCGGCACTTTACAGTCAGTATAGTAACACATGCGGCACTTTACAGTCAGTATAGTAACACACGCTGCACTTTACAGTCAGTATAGTAACACACGCTGCACTTTACAGTCAGTATAGTAACACATGCGGCACTTTACAGTCAGTATAGTAACACACGCTGCACTTTACAGTCAGTATAGTAATGCACGCTGCACTTTACAGTCAGTATAGTAACACATGCGCACTTTACAGTCAGTATAGTAACACATGCGGCACTTTACAGTCAGTATAGTAACACACGCTGCACTTTACAGTCAGTATAGTAATACATGCGGCACTTTACAGTCAGTATAGTAACACATGTGGCACTTTACAGTCAGTATAGTAACACACGCTGCACTTTACAGTCAGTATAGTAACACACGCTGCACTTTACAGTCAGTATAGTAACACATGCGGCACTTTACAGTCAGTATAGTAACACACGCTGCACTTTACAGTCAGTATAGTAACGCATGCTGCACTTTACAGTCAGTATAGTAACACACGCTGCACTTTACAGTCAGTATAGTAACGCCTGCTGCACTTTACAGTCAGTATAGTAACACATGCTGCACTTTATAGTCAGTATAGTAACGCATGCGGCACTTTACAGTCAGTATAGTAACGCATGCTGCACTTTACAGTCAGTATAGTAACGCATGCGGCACTTTACAGTCAGTATAGTAACGCATGCTGCTCTTTACAGTCAGTATAGTAACGCACGCTGCACTTTACAGTCAGTATAGTAACGCACACTGCACTTTACAGTCAGTATAGTAACGCACGCTGCACTTTACAGTCAGTATAGTAACGCACGCTGCACTTTACAGTCAGTATAGTAACGCACGCTGCACTTTACAGTCAGTATAGTAACACACGCTGCACTTTACAGTCAGTATAGTAACGCATGCTGCTCTTTACAGTCAGTATAGTAACACACGCTGCAATTTACAGTCAGTATAGTAACGCATGCTGCTCTTTACAGTCAGTATAGTAACGCCTGCTGCACTTTACAGTCAGTATAGTAACACACGCTGCACTTTACAGTCAGTATAGTAACACATGCAGCACTTTACAGTCAGTATAGTAACGCACGCTGCACTTTACAGTCAGTATAGTATCGCACGCTGCACTTTACAGTCAGTATAGTAACACACGCGGCACTTTACAGTCAGTATAGTAACACATGCTGCTCTTTACAGTCAGTATAGTAACACATGCTGCACATTACAGTCAGTATAGTAACGCATGCGGCACTTTACAGTCAGTATAGTAACGCACGCTGCACTTTACAGTCAGTATAGTAACGCACGCTGCACTTTACAGTCAGTATAGTAACGCACGCTGCACTTTACAGTCAGTATAGTAACGCACGCTGCACTTTACAGTCAGTATAGTATCGCACGCTGCACTTTACAGTCAGTATAGTAACACACGCGGCACTTTACAGTCAGTATAGTAACACATGCTGCTCTTTACAGTCAGTATAGTAACACATGCTGCACATTACAGTCAGTATAGTAACGCATGCGGCACTTTACAGTCAGTATAGTAACGCACGCTGCACTTTACAGTCAGTATAGTAACGCACGCTGCACTTTACAGTCAGTATAGTAACGCACGCTGCACTTTACAGTCAGTATAGTAACGCACGCTGCACTTTACAGTCAGTATAGTAACGCACGCTGCACTTTACAGTCAGTATAGTAACGCACGCTGCTCTTTACAGTCAGTATAGTAACGCATGCTGCTCTTTACAGTCAGTATAGTAACACACACTGCAATATACAGTCAGCATAGTAACGCATGCTGCTCTTTACAGTCAGTATAGTAACGCCTGCTGCACTTTACAGTCAGTATAGTAACACACGCTGCTCTTTACAGTCAGTATAGTAACACATGCGGCACTTTACAGTCAGTATAGTAACACATGCAGCACTTTACAGTCAGTATAGTAACGCACGCTGCACTTTACAGTCAGTATAGTAACGCACGCTGCACTTTACAGTCAGTATAGTAACACACGCGGCACTTTACAGTCAGTATAGTAACACATGCTGCTCTTTACAGTCAGTATAGTAACACATGCGGCACTTTACAGTCAGTATAGTAACACATGCGGCACTTTACAGTCAGTATAGTAACACACGCTGCACTTTACAGTCAGTATAGTAACACACGCTGCACTTTACAGTCAGTATAGTAACGCACGCTGCACTTTACAGTCAGTATAGTAACGCCTGCTGCACTTTACAGTCAGTATAGTAACGCACGCTGCACTTTACAGTCAGTATAGTAACACATGCTGCACTTTACAGTCAGTATAGTAACGCATGCTGCTCTTTACAGTCAGTATAGTAACGCACGCTGCACTTTACAGTCAGTATAGTAACGCACGCTGCTCTTTACAGTCAGTATAGTAACACATGCTGCACTTTACAGTCAGTATAGTAACGCATGCTGCTCTTTACAGTCAGTATAGTAACGCATGCGGCACTTTACAGTCAGTATAGTAACGCACGCTGCACTTTACAGTCAGTATAGTAACACACGCTGCACTTTACAGTCAGTATAGTAACGCACGCTGCACTTTACAGTCAGTATAGTAACACATGCAGCACTTTACAGTCAGTATAGTAACGCACGCTGCACTTTACAGTCAGTATAGTAACGCACGCTGCACTTTACAGTCAGTATAGTAACACACGCTGCACATTACAGTCAGTATAGTAACACACGCTGCACTTTACAGTCAGTATAGTAACACACGCTGCACTTTACAGTCAGTATAGTAACGCACGCTGCTCTTTACAGTCAGTATAGTAACGCACGCTGCACTTTACAGTCAGTATAGTAACGCACGCTGCTCTTTACAGTCAGCATAGTAACGCACGCTGCTCTTCACAGTCAGTATAGTAACACATGCGGCACTTTACAGTCAGTATAGTAACACATGCGGCACTTTACAGTCAGTATAGTAACACACGCTGCTCTTTACAGTCAGTATAGTAACACACGCTGCACTTTACAGTCAGTATAGTAACACACGCTGCACTTTACAGTCAGTATAGTAACGCATGCTGCACTTTACAGTCAGTACAGTAACACATGCTGCACTTTACAGTCAGTATAGTAACACATGCGGCACTTTACAGTCAGTATAGTAACACACGCTGCACTTTACAGTCAGTATAGTAACACATGCGGCACTTTACAGTCAGTATAGTAACACATGCGGCACTTTACAGTCAGTATAGTAACACACACTGCACTTTACAGTCAGTATAGTAACACATGCGGCACTTTACAGTCAGTATAGTAACACACACTGCACTTTACAGTCAGTATAGTAACACACACTGCACTTTACAGTCAGTATAGTAACACACGCGGCACTTTACAGTCAGTATAGTAACACACGCTGCACTTTACAGTCAGTATAGTAACACATGCGGCACTTTACAGTCAGTATAGTAACACATGCTGCACTTTACAGTCAGTATAGTAACACATGCTGCACTTTACAGTCAGTATAGTAACACATGCTGCACTTTACAGTCAGTATAGTAACGCCTGCTGCACTTTACAGTCAGTATAGTAACACATGCTGCACTTTACAGTCAGTATAGTAACACATGCGGCACTTTACAGTCAGTATAGTAACACATGCTGCACTTTACAGTCAGTATAGTAACACATGCGGCACTTTACAGTCAGTATAGTAACACATGCGGCACTTTACAGTCAGTATAGTAACACATGCGGCACTTTACAGTCAGTATAGTAACACATGCGGCACTTTACAGTCAGTATAGTAACACATGCTGCTCTTTACAGTCAGTATAGTAACACACGCTGCACTTTACAGTCAGTATAGTAACACACGCTGCACTTTACAGTCAGTATATTAACACATGCGGCACTTTACAGTCAGTATAGTAACACACGCTGCACTTTACAGTCAGTATAGTAACGCACGCTGCACTTTACAGTCAGTATAGTAACGCCTGCTGCACTTTACAGTCAGTATAGTAACGCACGCTGCACTTTACAGTCAGTATAGTAACACATGCTGCACTTTACAGTCAGTATAGTAACACATGCGGCACTTTACAGTCAGTATAGTAACGCATGCTGCTCTTTACAGTCAGTATAGTAACGCATGCTGCACTTTACAGTCAGTATAGTAACGCACGCTGCACTTTACAGTCAGTATAGTAACGCACGCTGCACTTTACAGTCAGTATAGTAACGCATGCTGCTCTTTACAGTCAGTATAGTAACGCACGCTGCACTTTACAGTCAGTATAGTAACACATGCTGCACTTTACAGTCAGTATAGTAACACACGCTGCACTTTACAGTCAGTATAGTAACGCATGCTGCTCTTTACAGTCAGTATAGTAACGCATGCTGCTCTTTACAGTCAGTATAGTAACGCCTGCTGCACTTTACAGTCAGTATAGTAACACACGCTGCACTTTACAGTCAGTATAGTAACGCATGCGGCACTTTACAGTCAGTATAGTAACACATGCAGCACTTTACAGTCAGTATAGTAACGCACGCTGCACTTTACAGTCAGTATAGTAACACACGCGGCACTTTACAGTCAGTATAGTAACACATGCTGCACTTTACAGTCAGTATAGTAACACATGCTGCACTTTACAGTCAGTATAGTAACGCACGCTGCACTTTACAGTCAGTATAGTAACACATGCTGCTCTTTACAGTCAGTATAGTAACACACGCTGCACTTTACAGTCAGTATAGTAACGCACGCTGCACTTTACAGTCAGTATAGTAACACATGCTGCTCTTTACAGTCAGTATAGTAACACACGCTGCACTTTACAGTCAGTATAGTAACACACGCTGCACTTTACAGTCAGTATAGTAACACACGCTGCACTTTACAGTCAGTATAGTAACGCACGCTGCTCTTTACAGTCAGTATAGTAACGCACGCTGCACTTTACAGTCAGTATAGTAACGCACGCTGCTCTTTACAGTCAGTATAGTAACGCACGCTGCACTTTACAGTCAGTATAGTAACGCACGCTGCTCTTTACAGTCAGTATAGTAACGCACGCTGCACTTTACAGTCAGTATAGTAACGCATGCTGCTCTTTACAGTCAGTATAGTAACACACGCTGCACTTTACAGTCAGTATAGTAACGCCTGCTGCACTTTACAGTCAGTATAGTAACGCACGCTGCTCTTTACAGTCAGTATAGTAACACACGCTGCACTTTACAGTCAGTATAGTAACACACGCTGCTCTTTACAGTCAGTATAGTAACACATGCGGCACTTTACAGTCAGTATAGTAACGCATGCTGCTCTTTACAGTCAGTATAGTAACGCCTGCTGCACTTTACAGTCAGTATAGTAACGCCTGCTGCACTTTACAGTCAGTATATTAACGCACGCTGCTCTTTACAGTCAGTATAGTAACACACGCTGCACTTTACAGTCAGTATAGTAACACACGCTGCTCTTTACAGTCAGTATAGTAACACACACGGCACTTTACAGTCAGTATAGTAACACACGCTGCTCTTTACAGTCAGTATAGTAACACACGCTGCACTTTACAGTCAGTATAGTAACGCACGCTGCTCTTTACAGTCAGTATAGTAACACACGCTGCACTTTACAGTCAGTATAGTAACACACGCTGCTCTTTACAGTCAGTATAGTAACACATGCGGCACTTTACAGTCAGTATAGTAACGCATGCTGCTCTTTACAGTCAGTATAGTAACACACGCTGCACTTTACAGTCAGTATAGTAACACACGCTGCACTTTACAGTCAGTATAGTAACGCACGCTGCTCTTTGCAGTCAGTATAGTAACACACGCTGCTCTTTACAGTCAGTATAGTAACACATGCGGCACTTTACAGTCAGTATAGTAACGCATGCTGCTCTTTACAGTCAGTATAGTAACACACGCTGCTCTTTACAGTCAGTATAGTAATGCATGCTGCACTTTACAGTCAGTATAGTAACACACGCTGCTCTTTACAGTCAGTATAGTAACACATGCGGCACTTTACAGTCAGTATAGTAACGCATGCTGCTCTTTACAGTCAGTATAGTAACACACGCTGCACTTTACAGTCAGTATAGTAACGCACGCTGCTCTTTACAGTCAGTATAGTAACACACGCTGCTCTTTACAGTCAGTATAGTAACACACGCTGCAATTTACAGTCAGTATAGTAACGCATGCTGCTCTTTACAGTCAGTATAGTAACGCCTGCTGCACTTTACAGTCAGTATAGTAACACACGCTGCACTTTACAGTCAGTATAGTAACACATGCAGCACTTTACAGTCAGTATAGTAACGCACGCTGCACTTTACAGTCAGTATAGTAACACATGCGGCACTTTACAGTCAGTATAGTAACACATGCTGCTCTTTACAGTCAGTATAGTAACACATGCAGCTCTTTACAGTCAGTATAGTAACGCACGCTGCACTTTACAGTCAGTATAGTAACACACGCGGCACTTTACAGTCAGTATAGTAACACATGCTGCTCTTTACAGTCAGTATAGTAACACATGCTGCACATTACAGTCAGTATAGTAACGCATGCGGCACTTTACAGTCAGTATAGTAACGCATGCTGCTCTTTACAGTCAGTATAGTAACGCACGCTGCACTTTACAGTCAGTATAGTAACACACGCTGCACTTTACAGTCAGTATAGTAACACATGCTGCACTTTACAGTCAGTATAGTAACGCACGCTGCACTTTACAGTCAGTATAGTAACGCACGCTGCTCTTTACAGTCAGTATAGTAACACATGCTGCACTTTACAGTCAGTATAGTAACGCATGCTGCTCTTTACAGTCAGTATAGTAACACACGCTGCAATTTACAGTCAGTATAGTAACACATGCTGCTCTTTACAGTCAGTATAGTAACGCCTGCTGCACTTTACAGTCAGTATAGTAACACACGCTGCACTTTACAGTCAGTATAGTAACACATGCAGCACTTTACAGTCAGTATAGTAACGCACGCTGCACTTTACAGTCAGTATAGTAACACACGCGGCACTTTACAGTCAGTATAGTAACACATGCTGCTCTTTACAGTCAGTATAGTAACACATGCTGCACATTACAGTCAGTATAGTAATGCACGCTGCACTTTACAGTCAGTATAGTAACACACGCTGCACTTTACAGTCAGTATAGTAACACATGCTGCACTTTACAGTCAGTATAGTAACGCACGCTGCTCTTTACAGTCAGTATAGTAACACATGCTGCACATTACAGTCAGTATAGTAACGCACGCTGCTCTTTACAGTCAGTATAGTAACGCACGCTGCACTTTACAGTCAGTATAGTAACGCACGCTGCTCTTTACAGTCAGTATAGTAACGCACGCTGCACTTTACAGTCAGTATAGTAACGCACGCTGCTCTTCACAGTCAGTATAGTAACACATGCGGCACTTTACAGTCAGTATAGTAACACATGCGGCACTTTACAGTCAGTATAGTAACACACGCTGCACTTTACAGTCAGTATAGTAACGCACGCTGCACTTTACAGTCAGTATAGTAACGCCTGCTGCACTTTACAGTCAGTATAGTAACGCACGCTGCACTTTACAGTCAGTATAGTAACACATGCTGCACTTTACAGTCAGTATAGTAACACATGCGGCACTTTACAGTCAGTATAGTAACGCATGCTGCTCTTTACAGTCAGTATAGTAACGCATGCTGCACTTTACAGTCAGTATAGTAACGCACGCTGCACTTTACAGTCAGTATAGTAACGCACGCTGCACTTTACAGTCAGTATAGTAACACACGCTGCACTTTACAGTCAGTATAGTAACGCACGCTGCACTTTACAGTCAGTATAGTAACACATGCAGCACTTTACAGTCAGTATAGTAACGCACGCTGCACTTTACAGTCAGTATAGTAACGCACGCTGCACTTTACAGTCAGTATAGTAACACACGCGGCACTTTACAGTCAGTATAGTAACACATGCTGCTCTTTACAGTCAGTATAGTAACACATGCTGCACATTACAGTCAGTATAGTAACACACGCTGCACTTTACAGTCAGTATAGTAACACACGCTGCACTTTACAGTCAGTATAGTAACGCACGCTGCTCTTTACAGTCAGTATAGTAACGCACGCTGCTCTTTACAGTCAGTATAGTAACACACGCTGCTCTTTACAGTCAGTATAGTAACACATGCGGCACTTTACAGTCAGTATAGTAACACACGCTGCTCTTTAAAGTCAGCATAGTAACGCACGCTGCTCTTTACAGTCAGTATAGTAACACACGCTGCACTTTACAGTCAGTATAGTAACACACGCTGCACTTTACAGTCAGTATAGTAACGCATGCTGCACTTTACAGTCAGTATAGTAACACATGCGGCACTTTACAGTCAGTATAGTAACACATGCGGCACTTTACAGTCAGTATAGTAACACATGCGGCACTTTACAGTAAGTATAGTAACACACGCTGCTCTTTACAGTCAGTATAGTAACACATGCGGCACTTTACAGTCAGTATAGTAACACATGCGGCACTTTACAGGCAGTATAGTAACACACACTGCACTTTACAGTCAGTATAGTAACACACGCTGCACTTTACAGTCAGTATAGTAACACATGCGGCACTTTACAGTCAGTATAGTAACACATGCTGCACTTTACAGTCAGTATAGTAACGCACGCTGCACTTTACAGTCAGTATAGTAACGCCTGCTGCACTTTACAGTCAGTATAGTAACATATGCTGCACTTTACAGTCAGTATAGTAACACATGCGGCACTTTACAGTCAGTATAGTAACGCATGCTGCACTTTACAGTCAGTATAGTAACACATGCGGCACTTTACAGTCAGTATAGTAACACATGCGGCACTTTACAGTCAGTATAGTAACACACGCTGCACTTTACAGTCAGTATAGTAACACACGCTGCACTTTACAGTCAGTATATTAACACATGCAGCACTTTACAGTCAGTATAGTAACACACGCTGCACTTTACAGTCAGTATAGTAACGCACGCTGCACTTTACAGTCAGTATAGTAACGCCTGCTGCACTTTACAGTCAGTATAGTAACGCACGCTGCACTTTACAGTCAGTATAGTAACACATGCTGCACTTTACAGTCAGTATAGTAACACATGCGGCACTTTACAGTCAGTATAGTAACGCATGCTGCTCTTTACAGTCAGTATAGTAACGCATGCTGCACTTTACAGTCAGTATAGTAACGCACGCTGCACTTTACAGTCAGTATAGTAACGCATGCTGCACTTTACAGTCAGTATAGTAACGCACGCTGCACTTTACAGTCAGTATAGTAACACACGCTGCACTTTACAGTCAGTATAGTAACGCATGCTGCTCTTTACAGTCAGTATAGTAACACACGCTGCACTTTACAGTCAGTATAGTAACACATGCTGCACTTTACAGTCAGTATAGTAACACACGCTGCACTTCACAGTCAGTATAGTAATGCATGCTGCTCTTTACAGTCAGTATAGTAACACACGCTGCACTTTACAGTCAGTATAGTAACGCATGCGGCACTTTACAGTCAGTATAGTAACACATGCAGCACTTTACAGTCAGTATAGTAACGCATGCTGCACTTTACAGTCAGTATAGTAACACACGCGGCACTTTACAGTCAGTATAGTAACACATGCTGCACTTTACAGTCAGTATAGTAACACATGCTGCACTTTACAGTCAGTATAGTAACGCACGCTGCACTTTACAGTCAGTATAGTAACACATGCTGCTCTTTACAGTCAGTATAGTAACACACGCTGCACTTTACAGTCAGTATAGTAACGCACGCTGCACTTTACAGTCAGTATAGTAACACACGCTGCACTTTACAGTCAGTATAGTAACGCACGCTGCTCTTTACAGTCAGTATAGTAACGCACGCTGCACTTTACAGTCAGTATAGTAACGCACGCTGCTCTTTACAGTCAGTATAGTAACGCATGCTGCTCTTCACAGTCAGTATAGTAACACATGCGGCACTTTACAGTCAGTATAGTAACACATGCGGCACTTTACAGTCAGTATAGTAACACACGCTGCACTTTACAGTCAGTATAGTAACGCACGCTGCTCTTTACAGTCAGTATAGTAACGCATGCTGCTCTTCACAGTCAGTATAGTAACACATGCGGCACTTTACAGTCAGTATAGTAACACATGCGGCACTTTACAGTCAGTATAGTAACACACGCTGCACTTTACAGTCAGTATAGTAACACATGCGGCACTTTACAGTCAGTATAGTAACACATGCGGCACTTTACAGTCAGTATAGTAACACACGCTGCACTTTACAGTCAGTATAGTAACACACGCTGCACTTTACAGTCAGTATAGTAACACATGCGGCACTTTACAGTCAGTATAGTAACGCCTGCTGCACTTTACAGTCAGTATAGTAATGCACGCTGCACTTTACAGCTAGTATAGTAACGCATGCTGCACTTTTCAGTCAGTATAGTAACGCACGCTGCACTTTGCAGTCAGTATAGTAACACACGCTGCTCTTTACAGTCAGTATAGTAACGCACGCTGCTCTTTACAGTCAGTATAGTAACGCACGCTGCACTTTACAGTCAGTATAGTAACACATGCGGCACTTTACAGTCAGTATAGTAACGCACGCTGCACTTTACAGTCAGTATAGTAACACATGCGGCACTTTACAGTCAGTATAGTAACGCACGCTGCACTTTACAGTCAGTATAGTAACACATGCTGCACTTTACAGTCAGTATAGTAATGCACGCTGCACTTTACAGCTAGTATAGTAACGCATGCTGCACTTTACAGTCAGTATAGTAACGCCTGCTGCACTTTACAGTCAGTATAGTAATGCACGCTGCACTTTACAGCTAGTATAGTAACGCATGCTGCACTTTTCAGTCAGTATAGTAACGCACGCTGCACTTTGCAGTCAGTATAGTAACACACGCTGCTCTTTACAGTCAGTATAGTAACGCACGCTGCTCTTTACAGTCAGTATAGTAACGCACGCTGCACTTTACAGTCAGTATAGTAACACATGCGGCACTTTACAGTCAGTATAGTAACGCACGCTGCACTTTACAGTCAGTATAGTAACACATGCGGCACTTTACAGTCAGTATAGTAACGCACGCTGCTCTTTACAGTCAGTATAGTAACACACGCTGCACTTTACAGTCAGTATAGTAACACATGCGGCACTTTACAGTCAGTATAGTAACGCATGCTGCTCTTTACAGTCAGTATAGTAACGCACGCTGCACTTTACAGTCAGTATAGTAACACACGCTGCACTTTACAGTCAGTATAGTAACACATGCTGCTCTTTACAGTCAGTATAGTAACGCCTGCTGCACTTTACAGTCAGTATAGTAACGCACGCTGCTCTTTACAGTCAGTATAGTAACACACGCTGCACTTTACAGTCAGTATAGTAACACATGCTGCTCTTTACAGTCAGTATAGTAACACACGCTGCTCTTTACAGTCAGTATAGTAACACATGCGGCACTTTACAGTCAGTATAGTAACACACGCTGCACTTTACAGTCAGTATAGTAACACACGCTGCACTTTACAGTCAGTATAGTAACGCCTGCTGCTCTTTACAGTCAGTATAGTAACACACGCTGCACTTTACAGTCAGTATAGTAACGCCTGCTGCTCTTTACAGTCAGTATAGTAACGCACGCACGCTGCTCTTTACAGTCAGTATAGTAACACACGCTGCACTTTACAGTCAGTATAGTAACACACGCTGCTCTTTACAGTCAGTATAGTAACACATGCGGCACTTTACAGTCAGTATAATAACGCATGCTGCTCTTTACAGTCAGTATAGTAACGCCTGCTGCACTTTACAGTCAGTATAGTAACGCCTGCTGCACTTTACAGTCAGTATATTAACGCACGCTGCTCTTTACAGTCAGTATAGTAACACACGCTGCACTTTACAGTCAGTATAGTAACACACGCTGCTCTTTACAGTCAGTATAGTAACACATGCGGCACTTTACAGTCAGTATAGTAACGCATGCTGCTCTTTACAGTCAGTATAGTAACACACGCTGCACTTTACAGTCAGTATAGTAACGCACGCTGCTCTTTACAGTCAGTATAGTAACACACGCTGCACTTTACAGTCAGTATAGTAACACACGCTGCTCTTTACAGTCAGTATAGTAACACATGCGGCACTTTACAGTCAGTATAGTAACGCATGCTGCTCTTTACAGTCAGTATAGTAACACACGCTGCTCTTTACAGTCAGTATAGTAATGCATGCTGCACTTTACAGTCAGTATAGTAACACACGCTGCACTTTACAGTCAGTATAGTAACGCATGCTGCTCTTTACAGTCAGTATAGTAACACACGCTGCACTTTACAGTCAGTATAGTAACGCATGCTGCTCTTTACAGTCAGTATAGTAACACACGCTGCTCTTTACAGTCAGTATAGTAACACACGCTGCACTTTACAGTCAGTATAGTAACACACGCTGCACTTTACAGTCAGTATAGTAACACATGCTGCACTTTACAGTCAGTATAGTAACACACGCTGCTCTTTACAGTCAGTATAGTAACACACGCTGCTCTTTACAGTCAGTATAGTAACACATGCTGCTCTTTACAGTCAGTATAGTAACGCCTGCTGCACTTTACAGTCAGTATAGTAACGCACGCTGCTCTTTACAGTCAGTATAGTAACACACGCTGCACTTTACAGTCAGTATAGTAACACATGCTGCTCTTTACAGTCAGTATAGTAACACACGCTGCTCTTTACAGTCAGTATAGTAACACATGCGGCACTTTACAGTCAGTATAGTAACACACGCTGCACTTTACAGTCAGTATAGTAACACACGCTGCACTTTACAGTCAGTATAGTAACGCCTGCTGCTCTTTACAGTCAGTATAGTAACACACGCTGCACTTTACAGTCAGTATAGTAACGCCTGCTGCTCTTTACAGTCAGTATAGTAACGCACGCACGCTGCTCTTTACAGTCAGTATAGTAACACACGCTGCACTTTACAGTCAGTATAGTAACACACGCTGCTCTTTACAGTCAGTATAGTAACACATGCGGCACTTTACAGTCAGTATAGTAACGCATGCTGCTCTTTACAGTCAGTATAGTAACGCCTGCTGCACTTTACAGTCAGTATAGTAACGCCTGCTGCACTTTACAGTCAGTATATTAACGCACGCTGCTCTTTACAGTCAGTATAGTAACACACGCTGCACTTTACAGTCAGTATAGTAACACACGCTGCTCTTTACAGTCAGTATAGTAACACATGCGGCACTTTACAGTCAGTATAGTAACGCATGCTGCTCTTTACAGTCAGTATAGTAACACACGCTGCACTTTACAGTCAGTATAGTAACGCACGCTGCTCTTTACAGTCAGTATAGTAACACACGCTGCACTTTACAGTCAGTATAGTAACACACGCTGCTCTTTACAGTCAGTATAGTAACACATGCGGCACTTTACAGTCAGTATAGTAACGCATGCTGCTCTTTACAGTCAGTATAGTAACACACGCTGCTCTTTACAGTCAGTATAGTAATGCATGCTGCACTTTACAGTCAGTATAGTAACACACGCTGCACTTTACAGTCAGTATAGTAACGCATGCTGCTCTTTACAGTCAGTATAGTAACACACGCTGCACTTTACAGTCAGTATAGTAACGCATGCTGCTCTTTACAGTCAGTATAGTAACACACGCTGCTCTTTACAGTCAGTATAGTAACACACGCTGCACTTTACAGTCAGTATAGTAACACACGCTGCACTTTACAGTCAGTATAGTAACACATGCTGCACTTTACAGTCAGTATAGTAACACACGCTGCTCTTTACAGTCAGTATAGTAACACACGCTGCTCTTTACAGTCAGTATAGTAACGCACGCTGCACTTTACAGTCAGTATAGTAACGCACGCTGCACTTTACAGTCAGTATAGTAACACATGCTGCACTTTACAGTCAGTATAGTAACACACACTGCTCTTTACAGTCAGTATAGTAACGCACGCTGCACTTTACAGTCAGTATAGTAACACATGCTGCACTTTACAGTCAGTATAGTAACACACGCTGCACTTTACAGTCAGTATAGTAACACACGCTGCTCTTTACAGTCAGTATAGTAACGCACGCTGCACTTTAAAGTCAGTATAGTAACACATGCTGCACTTTACAGTCAGTATAGTAACACACGCTGCTCTTTACAGTCAGTATAGTAACACATGCTGCTCTTTACAGTCAGTATAGTAACACATGCTGCACTTTACAGTCAGTATAGTAACACATGCGGCACTTTACAGTCAGTATAGTAACGCACGCTGCTCTTTACAGTCAGTATAGTAACGCACGCTGCTCTTTACAGTCAGTATAGTAACACACGCTGCACTTTACAGTCAGTATAGTAACGCACGCTGCTCTTTACAGTCAGTATAGTAACACATGCGGCACTTTACAGTCAGTATAGTAACGCATGCTGCTCTTTACAGTCAGTATAGTAACACACGCTGCACTTTACAGTCAGTATAGTAACGCATGCTGCACTTTACAGCCAGTATAGTAACGCATGCTGCTCTTTACAGTCAGTATAGTAACACACGCTGCACTTTACAGTCAGTATAGTAACACATGCTGCTCTTTACAGTCAGTATAGTAACACATGCGGCACTTTACAGTCAGTATAGTAACGCATGCTGCACTTTACAGTCAGTATAGTAACACACGCTGCTCTTTACAGTCAGTATAGTAACGCACGCTGCACTTTACAGTCAGTATAGTAACACATGCTGCACTTTACAGTCAGTATAGTAACACACGCTGCTCTTTACAGTCAGTATAGTAACGCACGCTGCACTTTACAGTCAGTATAGTAACACATGCTGCACTTTACAGTCAGTATAGTAACACATGCGGCACTTTACAGTCAGTATAGTAACACACGCTGCACTTTACAGTCAGTATAGTAACACATGCGGCACTTTACAGTCAGTATAGTAACGCATGCTGCTCTTTACAGTCAGTATAGTAACACACGCTGCACTTTACAGTCAGTATAGTAACGCACGCTGCTCTTTACAGTCAGTATAGTAACACATGCGGCACTTTACAGTCAGTATAGTAACGCATGCTGCTCTTTACAGTCAGTATAGTAACACACGCTGCACTTTACAGTCAGTATAGTAACGCATGCTGCACTTTACAGCCAGTATAGTAACGCATGCTGCTCTTTACAGTCAGTATAGTAACACACGCTGCACTTTACAGTCAGTATAGTAACACATGCTGCTCTTTACAGTCAGTATAGTAACACATGCGGCACTTTACAGTCAGTATAGTAACGCATGCTGCACTTTACAGTCAGTATAGTAACACACGCTGCTCTTTACAGTCAGTATAGTAACGCACGCTGCACTTTACAGTCAGTATAGTAACACATGCTGCACTTTACAGTCAGTATAGTAACACACGCTGCTCTTTACAGTCAGTATAGTAACGCACGCTGCACTTTACAGTCAGTATAGTAACACATGCTGCACTTTACAGTCAGTATAGTAACACACGCTGCACTTTACAGTCAGTATAGTAACACACGCTGCTCTTTACAGTCAGTATAGTAACGCACGCTGCACTTTACAGTCAGTATAGTAACACATGCTGCACTTTACAGTCAGTATAGTAACACACGCTGCTCTTTACAGTCAGTATAGTAACACATGCTGCTCTTTACAGTCAGTATAGTAACACATGCTGCACTTTACAGTCAGTATAGTAACACATGCAGCACTTTACAGTCAGTATAGTAACGCACGCTGCTCTTTACAGTCAGTATAGTAACGCACGCTGCTCTTTACAGTCAGTATAGTAACACACGCTGCACTTTACAGTCAGTATAGTAACGCACGCTGCTCTTTACAGTCAGTATAGTATCACATGCGGCACTTTACAGTCAGTATAGTAACGCATGCTGCTCTTTACAGTCAGTATAGTAACACACGCTGCACTTTACAGTCAGTATAGTAACGCACGCTGCACTTTACAGTCAGTATAGTAACACACGCTGCACTTTACAGCCAGTATAGTAACGCACGCTGCTCTTTACAGTCAGTATAGTAACACACGCTGCACTTTACAGTCAGTATAGTAACGCATGCTGCTCTTTACAGTCAGTATAGTAACACATGCAGCACTTTACAGTCAGTATAGTAACACACGCTGCACTTTACAGTCAGTATAGTAACACACGCTGCACTTTACAGTCAGTATAGTAACACACGCTGCACTTTACAGTCAGTACAGTAACACATGCGGCACTTTACAGTCAGTATAGTAACACACGCTGCTCTTTACAGTCAGTATAGTAACACATGCTGCTCTTTACAGTCAGTATAGTAACACATGCTGCACTTTACAGTCAGTATAGTAACACACGCTGCACTTTACAGTCAGTATAGTAACACACGCTGCACTTTACAGTCAGTATAGTAACACATGCTGCACTTTACAGTTAGTATAGTAACACACGCGGCACTTTACAGTCAGTATAGTAACACATGCTGCTCTTTACAGTCAGTATAGTAACACACGCTGCACTTTACAGTCAGTATAGTAACACACGCTGCACTTTACAGTCAGTATAGTAACACACGCTGCACTTTACAGTCAGTATAGTAACACATGCTGCACTTTACAGTTAGTATAGTAACGCACGCTGCTCTTTACAGTCAGTATAGTAACGCACGCTGCACTTTACAGTCAGTATAGTAACGCACGCTGCACTTTACAGTCAGTATAGTAACGCACGCTGCACTTTACAGTCAGTATAGTAATGCACGCTGCTCTTTACAGTCAGTATAGTAACACATGCTGCTCTTTACAGTCAGTATAGTAACACACGCTGCACTTTACAGTCAGTATAGTAACGCATGCTGCACTTTACAGTCAGTATAGTAACGCACGCTGCACTTTACAGTCAGTATAGTAACGCACGCTGCACTTGCTTTCTGTCCACGTCTGTTGGATCTGTACTGCCAATCCGTAATATTTGTAAATCGAAACTGCACAGACCAGACTAGGAATGAATGTAATCATCGAGCCAGTAATATAATCTGAAAACTATTCACTGCATGTTCAGTTCTTAAAGGGGTCGTCCCAAGATTAAATGTTATCCCCTCTCTACAGGATAGGAGATAACATGCTGATCAGTGGGGTTCCCTCGTACCCCTGAGTTAATGACGCTGCAGGTCAAGCATACACCCTGCCGCTCCAGTTACTCAGGGGTACAAGGGACCACCGTTCCAGTTATCAGTGGGGGTCCCAGTGGTCAGACCCCCACCGATCAGCATGTTATGTCCTGTCCTGTAGACAGGGGATAACATTTAATCTTGGAACAACCCCTTTAACTTCGAGGGGCAAAAATGTATATTTAGAAAAAAAGGCATATGGAACAGAAGCAAAGCAAAAAATAAACTGCACACAACCTATAAATAAATATGTACCAGCAGTGAATATACCGCACAGATCCATATATAGCAGCAGTGTATATACCGCACAGATCCATATATAGCAGCAGTGTATATACCGCACAGATCCATATATAGCAGCAGTGTATATACCGCACAGATCCATATATACCAGCAGTGTATATACCGCTCTGATCCATATATATAGCAGCAGTGAATATACCGCACAGATCCATATATACCAGCAGTATATATGCCGCACAGATCCATATATACCAGCAGTGTATATACCGTACAGATCCATATATACCAGCAGTGTATATACCGTACAGATCCATATATACCAGCAGTGAATATACCGCACAGATCCATATATACCAGCAGTGAATATACCGCTCTGATCCATATATAGCAGCAGTGAATATACCGCACAGATCCATATATAGCAGCAGTGAATATACCGCAGATATAAATATATACCAGCAGTGTATATACCGCTCTGATCCATATATAGAAGCAGTGTATATACCGCAGATATAAGTATATACCAGCAGTGAATGTTATCAGCCACAGTCCGCCCTTCTCCTCCTCCTCTCATCCAATAACATGTGGAGGCTGAGGAGAGGTGCAGAGTTGCCATACTCACTGGTTAGACGCGCTCTCTGTATCGTGGTCCGCAGGGGCGTGCGCTTCTCCGCTGCAAGCTCTGTTGTGAACTTGTGATATTCTGCACACAGGGGCGGATATAGGATTGAAATCTAGGGCAGCGGTGGAAAAAACACAAACTGTGAACAGACCATATTTTCCCCCCTCCTCCCCCTAACACCCCCCCTATTGAACTCTGTCACCTGTCAACGGAAAAATCATCTGTCCTAAGGAAAAATGTTTCCCGATGAGTACAAGAAAGCCCCACCTGGGAATTAGACTTTCTTGTACTCCACAAAGCGGAAACATTTTTTCCCTCTGGCGGATGACTTTTCAGTTGACAGGAAGCAGAGTTACATGAAGGGAAATTATTTTTCCTTGACCTCTAGTTTCTATTGTGGCGCAGGGGAGAAAAAAGTATAGGTTTTATATTTGTAATACTGCTAACTTTTATTTTTTTGCTATGTTCGGCTGGACCATTTAGACTAAGGGTATGTGCACACGTAGTGACCAAAAACGGCTGAAAATACCGAACTGTTTTCAAGGGAAAACAGCCCCTGATTTTCAGACGTTTTTTGAGCAACTCGCGTTTTTCGCTGCGTTTTCGCAGCGTTTTTTAAGTCCGTTTTCGGAGATGTTTTCATTGGAGTCTATGAGAAAACGGCTCCAAAAACGTCCAAAGAAGTGCCCTGCATATAATGTATATAAGTGTCCTGCATATAATGTATATAAGTGTCCCGCATATAATGTATATAAGTGTCCTGCATATAATGTATATAAGTGTCCTGCATATAATGTATATAAGTGTCCCGCATATAATGTATATAAGTGTCCTGCATATAATGTATATAAGTGTCCTGCATATAATGTATATAAGTGTCCCGCATATAATGTATATAAGTGTCCTGCACATAATGTATATAAGTGTCCCGCATATAATGTATATAAGTGTCCTGCATATAATGTATATAAGTGTCCTGCATATAATGTATATAAGTGTCCTGCATATAATGTATATAAGTGTCCTGCATATAATGTATATAAGTGTCCCGCATATAATGTATATAAGTGTCCTGCATATAATGTATATAAGTGTCCTGCATATAATGTATAGAAGTGTCCCGCATATAATGTATATAAGTGTCCTGCATATAATGTATATAAGTGTCCTGCACATAATGTATATAAGTGTCCCGCATATAATGTATATAAGTGTCCCGCATATAATGTATATAAGTGTCCTGCATATAATGTATATAAGTGTCCTGCATATAATGTATATAAGTGTCCTGCACATAATGTATATAAGTGTCCTGCACATAATGTATATAAGTGTCCTGCATATAATGTATATAAGTGTCCTGCATATAATGTATATAAGTGTCCTGCATATAATGTATATAAGTGTCCTGCATATAATGTATATAAGTGTCCTGCATATAATGTATATAAGTGTCCTGCATATAATGTATATAAGTGTCCTGCACATAATGTATATAAGTGTCCTGCACATAATGTATATAAGTGTCCTGCACATAATGTATATAAGTGTCCTGCATATAATGTATATAAGTGCCCTGCATATAATGTATATAAGTGTCCTGCATATAATGTATATAAGTGTCCTGCACATAATGTATATAAGTGTCCTGCATATAATGTATATAAGTGTCCTGCACATAATGTATATAAGTGTCCTGCATATAATGTATATAAGTGCCCTGCATATAATGTATATAAGTGTCCTGCATATAATGTATATAAGTGTCCTGCATATAATGTATATAAGTGTCCTGCATATAATGTATATAAGTGTCCTGCATATAATGTATATAAGTGTGCCCGCATATAATGTATATAAGTGTCCTGCATATAATGTATATAAGTGTCCTGCATATAATGTATATAAGTGTCCTGCATATAATGTATATAAGTGTCCCGCATATAATGTATATAAGTGTCCTGCATATAAAGTATATAAGTGTCCCGCATATAATGTATATAAGTGTCCTGCATATAAAGTATATAAGTGTCCTGCATATAATGTATATAAGTGTCCTGCATATAATGTATATAAGTGTCCTGCATATAATGTATATAAGTTTCCTGAATATAATGTATATAAGTGTCCCGCATATAATGTATATAAGTGTCCTGCATATAATGTAAATAAGTGTCCCGCATATAATGTATATAAGTGTCCCGCATATAATGTATATAAGTGTCCTGCATATAATGTATATAAGTGTCCTGCATATAATGTATATAAGTGTCCTGCATATAATGTATATAAGTGTCCCGCATATAAAGTATATGTGTCCCGCATATAATGTATATAAGTGTCCCGCATATAAAGTATATGTGTCCCGCATATAATGTATATAAGTGTCCTGCATATAATGTATATAAGTGTCCTGCATATAATGTATATAAGTGTCCTGCATATAATGTATATAAGTGTCCTGCATATAATGTATATAAGTGTCCCGCATATAATGTATATAAGTGTCCTGCATATAATGTATAGAAGTGTCCCGCATATAATGTATATAAGTGTCCTGCATATAATGTATATAAGTGTCCTGCACATAATGTATATAAGTGTCCCGCATATAATGTATATAAGTGTCCCGCATATAATGTATATAAGTGTCCTGCATATAATGTATATAAGTGTCCTGCATATAATGTATATAAGTGTCCCGCACATAATGTATATAAGTGTCCCGCACATAATGTATATAAGTGTCCCACACATAATGTATATAAGTGTCCCGCACATAATGTATATAAGTGTCCCGCACATAATGTATATAAGTGTCCTGCACATAATGTATATAAGTGTCCTGCATATAATGTATATAAGTGTCCTGCATATAATGTATATAAGTGTCCTGCATATAATGTATATAAGTGTCCTGCATATAATGTATATAAGTGTCCTGCATATAATGTATATAAGTGTCCTGCATATAATGTATATAAGTGTCCTGCATATAATGTATATAAGTGTCCTGCATATAATGTATATAAGTGTCCTGCATATAATGTATATAAGTGTCCTGCATATAATGTATATAAGTGTCCTGCATATAATGTATATAAGTGTCCCGCATATAATGTATATAAGTGTCCTGCACATAATGTATATAAGTGTCCCGCATATAATGTATATAAGTGTCCTGCATATAATGTATATAAGTGTCCTGCATATAATGTATATAAGTGTCCTGCATATAATGTATATAAGTGTCCTGCATATAATGTATATAAGTGTCCCGCATATAATGTATATAAGTGTCCTGCATATAATGTATATAAGTGTCCTGCATATAATGTATAGAAGTGTCCCGCATATAATGTATATAAGTGTCCTGCATATAATGTATATAAGTGTCCTGCACATAATGTATATAAGTGTCCCGCATATAATGTATATAAGTGTCCCGCATATAATGTATATAAGTGTCCTGCATATAATGTATATAAGTGTCCTGCATATAATGTATATAAGTGTCCTGCACATAATGTATATAAGTGTCCTGCACATAATGTATATAAGTGTCCTGCATATAATGTATATAAGTGTCCTGCATATAATGTATATAAGTGTCCTGCATATAATGTATATAAGTGTCCTGCATATAATGTATATAAGTGTCCTGCATATAATGTATATAAGTGTCCTGCATATAATGTATATAAGTGTCCTGCACATAATGTATATAAGTGTCCTGCACATAATGTATATAAGTGTCCTGCACATAATGTATATAAGTGTCCTGCATATAATGTATATAAGTGCCCTGCATATAATGTATATAAGTGTCCTGCATATAATGTATATAAGTGTCCTGCACATAATGTATATAAGTGTCCTGCATATAATGTATATAAGTGTCCTGCACATAATGTATATAAGTGTCCTGCATATAATGTATATAAGTGCCCTGCATATAATGTATATAAGTGTCCTGCATATAATGTATATAAGTGTCCTGCATATAATGTATATAAGTGTCCTGCATATAATGTATATAAGTGTCCTGCATATAATGTATATAAGTGTGCCCGCATATAATGTATATAAGTGTCCTGCATATAATGTATATAAGTGTCCTGCATATAATGTATATAAGTGTCCTGCATATAATGTATATAAGTGTCCCGCATATAATGTATATAAGTGTCCTGCATATAAAGTATATAAGTGTCCCGCATATAATGTATATAAGTGTCCTGCATATAAAGTATATAAGTGTCCTGCATATAATGTATATAAGTGTCCTGCATATAATGTATATAAGTGTCCTGCATATAATGTATATAAGTTTCCTGAATATAATGTATATAAGTGTCCCGCATATAATGTATATAAGTGTCCTGCATATAATGTAAATAAGTGTCCCGCATATAATGTATATAAGTGTCCCGCATATAATGTATATAAGTGTCCTGCATATAATGTATATAAGTGTCCTGCATATAATGTATATAAGTGTCCTGCATATAATGTATATAAGTGTCCCGCATATAAAGTATATGTGTCCCGCATATAATGTATATAAGTGTCCCGCATATAAAGTATATGTGTCCCGCATATAATGTATATAAGTGTCCTGCATATAATGTATATAAGTGTCCTGCATATAATGTATATAAGTGTCCTGCATATAATGTATATAAGTGTCCTGCATATAATGTATATAAGTGTCCCGCATATAATGTATATAAGTGTCCTGCATATAATGTATAGAAGTGTCCCGCATATAATGTATATAAGTGTCCTGCATATAATGTATATAAGTGTCCTGCACATAATGTATATAAGTGTCCCGCATATAATGTATATAAGTGTCCCGCATATAATGTATATAAGTGTCCTGCATATAATGTATATAAGTGTCCTGCATATAATGTATATAAGTGTCCCGCACATAATGTATATAAGTGTCCCGCACATAATGTATATAAGTGTCCCACACATAATGTATATAAGTGTCCCGCACATAATGTATATAAGTGTCCCGCACATAATGTATATAAGTGTCCTGCACATAATGTATATAAGTGTCCTGCATATAATGTATATAAGTGTCCTGCATATAATGTATATAAGTGTCCTGCATATAATGTATATAAGTGTCCTGCATATAATGTATATAAGTGTCCTGCATATAATGTATATAAGTGTCCTGCATATAATGTATATAAGTGTCCTGCATATAATGTATATAAGTGTCCTGCATATAATGTATATAAGTGTCCTGCATATAATGTATATAAGTGTCCTGCATATAATGTATATAAGTGTGCCCGCATATAATGTATATAAGTGTCCTGCATATAATGTATATAAGTGTCCTGCATATAATGTATATAAGTGTCCTGCATATAATGTATATAAGTGTCCCGCATATAATGTATATAAGTGTCCTGCATATAATGTATATAAGTGTCCTGCATATAATGTATATAAGTGTCCTGCATATAATGTATATAAGTTTCCTGAATATAATGTATATAAGTGTCCCGCATATAATGTATATAAGTGTCCTGCATATAATGTAAATAAGTGTCCCGCATATAATGTATATAAGTGTCCCGCATATAATGTATATAAGTGTCCTGCATATAATGTATATAAGTGTCCTGCATATAATGTATATAAGTGTCCTGCATATAATGTATATAAGTGTCCCGCATATAAAGTATATGTGTCCCGCATATAATGTATATAAGTGTCCCGCATATAAAGTATATGTGTCCCGCATATAATGTATATAAGTGTCCTGCATATAATGTATATAAGTGTCCTGCATATAATGTATATAAGTGTCCTGCATATAATGTATATAAGTGTCCCGCATATAATGTATATAAGTGTCCCGCATATAATGTATATAAGTGTCCTGCATATAATGTATATAAGTGTCCCGCATATAATGTATATAAGTGTCCCGCATATAATGTATATAAGTGTCCTGCATATAATGTATATAAGTGTCCTGCATATAATGTATATAAGTGTCCTGCATATAATGTATATAAGTGTCCCGCATACAAAGTATATAAGTGTCCCGCATATAATGTATATAAGTGTCCTGCATATAATGTATATAAGTGTCCTGCATATAATGTATATAAGTGTCCTGCACATAATGTATATAAGTGTCCTGCATATAATGTATATAAGTGTCCTGCACATAATGTATATAAGTGTCCTGCATATAATGTATATAAGTGTCCTGCATATAATGTATATAAGTGTCCTGCATATAATGTATATAAGTGTCCTGCATATAATGTATATAAGTGTCCTGCACATAATGTATATAAGTGTCCTGCACATAATGTATATAAGTGTCCTGCACATAATGTATATAAGTGTCCCGCATATAATGTATATAAGTGTCCTGCACATAATGTATATAAGTGTCCTGCATATAATGTATATAAGTGCCCTGCATATAATGTATATAAGTGTCCTGCATATAATGTATATAAGTGTCCTGCATATAATGTATATAAGTGTCCTGCATATAATGTATATAAGTGTCCTGCATATAATGTATATAAGTGTCCCGCATATAATGTATATAAGTGTCCTGCATATAATGTATATAAGTGTCCTGCATATAATGTATATAAGTGTCCTGCATATAATGTATATAAGTGTCCCGCATATAATGTATATAAGTGTCCCGCATATAATGTATATAAGTGTCCTGCATATAAAGTATATAAGTGTCCCGCATATAATGTATATAAGTGTCCTGCATATAAAGTATATAAGTGTCCTGCATATAATGTATATAAGTGTCCTGCATATAATGTATATAAGTGTCCTGCATATAATGTATATAAGTGTCCTGAATATAATGTATATAAGTGTCCCGCATATAATGTATATAAGTTTCCTGCATATAATGTATATAAGTGTCCCGCATATAATGTATATAAGTGTCCTGCATATAATGTATATAAGTGTCCTGCATATAATGTATATAAGTGTCCTGCATATAAAGTATATAAGTGTCCTGCATATAATGTAAATAAGTGTCCCGCATATAATGTATATAAGTGTCCCGCATATAATGTATATAAGTGTCCCGCATATAATGTATATAAGTGTCCCGCATATAATGTATATAAGTGTCCTGCATATAAAGTATATAAGTGTCCCGCATATAATGTATATAAGTGTCCTGCATATAAAGTATATAAGTGTCCTGCATATAATGTATATAAGTGTCCTGCATATAATGTATATAAGTGTCCTGCATATAATGTATATAAGTGTCCTGAATATAATGTATATAAGTGTCCCGCATATAATGTATATAAGTTTCCTGCATATAATGTATATAAGTGTCCCGCATATAATGTATATAAGTGTCCTGCATATAATGTATATAAGTGTCCTGCATATAATGTATATAAGTGTCCTGCATATAAAGTATATAAGTGTCCTGCATATAATGTAAATAAGTGTCCCGCATATAATGTATATAAGTGTCCCGCATATAATGTATATAAGTGTCCTGCATATAAAGTATATAAGTGTCCTGCATATAATGTAAATAAGTGTCCCGCATATAATGTATATAAGTGTCCCGCATATAATGTATATAAGTGTCCTGCATATAATGTATATAAGTGTCCTGCATATAATGTATATAAGTGGCCCGCATATAAAGTATATGTGTCCCGCATATAATGTATATAAGTGTCCTGCATATAATGTATATAAGTGTCCTGCATATAATGTATATAAGTGTCCTGCATATAATGTATATAAGTGCCCTGCATATAATGTATATAAGTGTCCTGCATATAATGTATATAAGTGTCCCGCATATAATGTATATAAGTGTCCTGCATATAAAGTATATAAGTGTCCTGCATATAAAGTATATAAGTGTCCTGCATATAATGTATATAAGTGTCCTGCATATAATGTATATAAGTG